>NW_026015152.1:0-89007 GCF_020379485.1 Brassica napus
ATCCCAATCAAAGCTTCTTACAAAGAGATTCATCCGGGTTTGATTGGAACGACGAAGAAGCTTGGCTATTAATTTCCCAAACTGTAAACTGGACTTGACCGATTTTGAAAGTGGGATAACTTTCTTCATCCAACTCCTATGAGATTTATTCAACTTCCTGGTGATTCTCCACCACTTTATATGCCCAATCAAGCTTCTCACAAAGTGATTCATCCTGGTTTGATTGGAACGACGAAGAAGCTGTGCTATTCCCCAACTGGAAACTGGAATCACCTGATTTGAAAGTGGATAACTTCTTCATCCCAACTCCTATGAGATTTATTCAACTTCCTGGTGATTCTCCACCACTTTATGTTCCAAATCAAGCTTCTCACAAAGTGATTCATCCTGGTTTGATTGGAACGACGAAGAAGCTGTGCTATTCCCAAACTGGGAAACTGGAATCACCTGATTTTAAAGTGGGATAACTTCTCTTCTGCCAACTCCTATGAATTTATTCAACTTCCTGGTGATTCTCCACCACTTTATGTATCCAAATCAAGCTTCTTACAAAGATTCATCCTGGTTTGATTGAACGACGAAGAAGCTGTGCTATTCCCAAACTGGGAAACTGGAATCACCTGATTTGAAAGTGGGATAACTTCTTCATGCCAACTCCTATGAGATTTAATTCAACTTCCTGGTGATTCTCCACCACTTTATGTATCCAAATCAAGCTTCTTACAAGTGATTCATCCTGGTTGATTGGAACGACGAAGAAGCTGTGCTATTCCCAAACTGGGAAACTGGAATCCCTGATTTGAAAGTGGGATAACTTCTTCATCCCACTCCTATGAGATTTATTCAACTTCCTGGTGATTCTCCACCACTTTATGTATCCAAATCAAGCTTCTTACAAAGTGATTCATCCTGGTTTGATTGGAACGACGAAGAAGCTGTGCTATTCCCAAACTGGGAAACTGAATCACCTGATTTGAAAGTGGGATAACTTCTTCATGCCAACTCCTATGAGATTTTTCAACTTCCTGGTGATTCTCCACCCTTTTGTATCCAAATCAAGCTTCTTACAAAGTGATTCATCCTGTTTGATTGGAACGACGAAGAAGCTGTGCTATTCCCAAACTGGAAACTGGAATCACCTGATTTTAAAGTGGGATAACTTCTTCATCCAACTCTATGAGATTTATATTCAACTTCCTGGTGATTCTCCACCACTTTATGTATCCAAATCAAGCTTCTTACAAAGTGATTCATCCTGGTTTGATTGGAACGACGAAGAAGCTGTGCTATTCCCAAACTGGGAAACTGGAATCACCTGATTTGAAAGTGGGATAACTTCTTCATTGCCAACTCCTATGAGATTTATTCAACTTCCTGGTGATTCTCCACCACTTTATGTATCCAATCAAGCTTCTTACAAAGTGATTCATCCTGGTTTGATTGGAACGACGAAGAAGCTGTGCTATTCCCAAACGGGGAACTGGAATCACCTGATTTGAAAGTGGGATAACTTCTTCATGCCAACTCCTATGAGATTTATTCAACTTCCTGGTGATTCTCCACCACTTTATGTATCCAAATCAAGCTTTTACAAAGTGATTCATCCTGGTTTGATTGGAACGACGAAGAAGCTGTGCTATTCCCAAACTGGGAAACTGGAATCACCTGATTTGAAAGTGGGATAACTTCTTCATGCCAACTCCTATGAGATTATTCAACTTCCTGGTGATTCTCCACCACTTTATGTATCCAAATCAAGCTTCTTACAAAGTGATTCATCCTGGTTTGATTGGAACGACGAAGAAGCTGTGCTATTCCCAAACTGGGAAACTGGAATCACCTGATTTGAAAGTGGGATAACTTCTTCATCCCAACTCCTATGAGATTTATTCAACTTCCTGGTGATTCTCCACCACTTTATGTATCCAAATCAAGCTTTTACAAAGTGATTCATCCTGGTTTGATTGGAACGACGAAGAAGCTGTGCTATTCCCAAACTGGGAAACTGGAATCACCTGATTTGAAAGTGGGATAACTTCTTCATGCCAACTCCTATGAGATTTATTCAACTTCCTGGTGATTCTCCACCACTTTATGTATCCAAATCAAGCTTCTTACAAAGTGATTCATCCTGGTTTGATTGGAACGACGAAGAAGCTGTGCTATTCCCAAACGGGAAACTGGAATCACCTGATTTGAAAGTGGGATAACTTCTTCATGCCAACTCCTATGAGATTTATTCAACTTCCTGGTGATTCTCCACCACTTTATGTATCCAAATCAAGCTTCTTACAAAGTGATTCATCCTGGTTTGATTGGAACGACGAAGAAGCTGTGCTATTCCCAAACTGGGAAACTGGAATCACCTGATTTGAAAGTGGGATAACTTCTTCATCCCAACTCCTATGAGATTTATTCAACTTCCTGGTGATTCTCCACCACTTTATGTATCCAAATCAAGCTTCTTACAAAGTGATTCATCCTGGTTTGATTGGAACGACGAAGAAGCTGTGCTATTCCCAAACTGGGAAACTGGAATCACCTGATTTGAAAGTGGGATAACTTCTTCATCCCAACTCCTATGAGATTTATTCAACTTCCTGGTGATTCTCCACCACTTTATGTATCCAAATCAAGCTTCTTACAAAGTGATTCATCCTGGTTTGATTGGAACGACGAAGAAGCTGTGCTATTCCCAAACTGGGAAACTGGAATCACCTGATTTGAAAGTGGGATAACTTCTTCATGCCAACTCCTATGAGATTTATTCAACTTCCTGGTGATTCTCCACCACTTTATGTATCCAAATCAAGCTTTTCACAAAGTGATTCATCCTGGTTTGATTGGAACGACGAAGAAGCTGTGCTATTCCCAAACTGGGAAACTGGAATCACCTGATTTGAAAGTGGGATAACTTCTTCATGCCAACTCCTATGAGATTTATTCAACTTCCTGGTGATTCTCCACCACTTTATGTATCCAAATCAAGCTTCTTACAAAGAGATTCATCCTGGTTTGATTGGAACGACGAAGAAGCTGTGCTATTCCCAAACTGGGAAACTGGAATCACCTGATTTGAAAGTGGGATAACTTCTTCATGCCAACTCCTATGAGATTTATTCAACTTCCTGGTGATTCTCCACCACTTTATGTATCCAAATCAAGCTTCTTACAAAGTGATTCATCCTGGTTTGATTGGAACGACGAAGAAGCTGTGCTATTCCCAAACTGGGAAACTGGAATCACCTGATTTGAAAGTGGGATAATTTCTTCATCCAACTCCTATGAGATTTATTCAACTTCCTGGTGATTCTCCACCACTTTATGTATCCAAATCAAGCTTCTCACAAAGTGATTCATCCTGGTTTGATTGGAACGACGAAGAAGCTGTGCTATTCCCAAACTGGGAAACTGGAATCACCTGATTTGAAAGTGGGATAACTTCTTCATGCCAACTCCTATGAGATTTATTCAACTTCCTGGTGATTCTCCACCACTTTATGTATCCAAATCAAGCTTCTTACAAAGAGATTCATCCTGGTTTGATTGGAACGACGAAGAAGCTGTGCTATTCCCAAACTGGGAAACTGGAATCACCTGATTTGAAAGTGGGATAACTTCTTCATGCCAACTCCTATGAGATTTATTCAACTTCCTGGTGATTCTCCACCACTTTATGTATCCAAATCAAGCTTCTCACAAAGTGATTCATCCTGGTTTGATTGGAACGACGAAGAAGCTGTGCTATTCCCAAACTGGGAAACTGGAATCACCTGATTTGAAAGTGGGATAACTTCTTCATGCCAACTCCTATGAGATTTATTCAACTTCCTGGTGATTCTCCACCACTTTATGTATCCAAATCAAGCTTCTTACAAAGTGATTCATCCTGGTTTGATTGGAACGACGAAGAAGCTGTGCTATTCCCAAACTGGGAAACTGGAATCACCTGATTTGAAAGTGGGATAACTTCTTCATGCCAACTCCTATGAGATTTATTCAACTTCCTGGTGATTCTCCACCACTTTATGTATCCAAATCAAGCTTCTTACAAAGAGATTCATCCTGGTTTGATTGGAACGACGAAGAAGCTGTGCTATTCCCAAACTGGGAAACTGGAATCACCTGATTTGAAAGTGGGATAACTTCTTCATGCCAACTCCTATGAGATTTATTCAACTTCCTGGTGATTCTCCACCACTTTATGTATCCAAATCAAGCTTCTTACAAAGTGATTCATCCTGGTTTGATTGGAACGACGAAGAAGCTGTGCTATTCCCAAACTGGGAAACTGGAATCACCTGATTTGAAAGTGGGATAACTTCTTCATCCCAACTCCTATGAGATTTATTCAACTTCCTGGTGATTCTCCACCACTTTATGTATCCAAATCAAGCTTCTTACAAAGTGATTCATCCTGGTTTGATTGGAACGACGAAGAAGCTGTGCTATTCCCAAACTGGGAAACTGGAATCACCTGATTTGAAAGTGGGATAACTTCTTCATGCCAACTCCTATGAGATTTATTCAACTTCCTGGTGATTCTCCACCACTTTATGTATCCAAATCAAGCTTCTTACAAAGTGATTCATCCTGGTTTGATTGGAACGACGAAGAAGCTGTGCTATTCCCAAACTGGGAAACTGGAATCACCTGATTTGAAAGTGGGATAACTTCTTCATCCCAACTCCTATGAGATTTATTCAACTTCCTGGTGATTCTCCACCACCTTTATGTATCCAAATCAAGCTTCTTACAAAGTGATTCATCCTGGTTTGATTGGAACGACGAAGAAGCTGTGCTATTCCCAAACTGGGAAACTGGAATCACCTGATTTGAAAGTGGGATAACTTCTTCATGCCAACTCCTATGAGATTTATTCAACTTCCTGGTGATTCTCCACCACTTTATGTATCCAAATCAAGCTTCTCACAAAGTGATTCATCCTGGTTTGATTGGAACGACGAAGAAGCTGTGCTATTCCCAAACTGGGAAACTGGAATCACCTGATTTGAAAGTGGGATAACTTCTTCATGCCAACTCCTATGAGATTTATTCAACTTCCTGGTGATTCTCCACCACTTTATGTATCCAAATCAAGCTTCTTACAAAGTGATTCATCCTGGTTTGATTGGAACGACGAAGAAGCTGTGCTATTCCCAAACTGGGAAACTGGAATCACCTGATTTGAAAGTGGGATAACTTCTTCATGCCAACTCCTATGAGATTTATTCAACTTCCTGGTGATTCTCCACCACTTTATGTATCCAAATCAAGCTTCTTACAAAGTGATTCATCCTGGTTTGATTGGAACGACGAAGAAGCTGTGCTATTCCCAAACTGGGAAACTGGAATCACAAGATTTGAAAGTGGGATAACTTCTTCATCCCAACTCCTATGAGATTTATTCAACTTCCTGGTGATTCTCCACCACTTTATGTATCCAAATCAAGCTTCTCACAAAGTGATTCATCCTGGTTTGATTGGAACGACGAAGAAGCTGTGCTATTCCCAAACTGGAAACTGGAATCACCTGATTTGAAAGTGGGATAACTTCTTCATGCCAACTCCTATGAGATTTATTCAACTTCCTGGTGATTCTCCACCACTTTATGTATCCAAATCAAGCTTCTTACAAAGTGATTCATCCTGGTTTGATTGGAACGACGAAGAAGCTGTGCTATTCCCAAACTGGGAAACTGGAATCACCTGATTTGAAAGTGGGATAACTTCTTCATGCCAACTCCTATGAGATTTATTCAACTTCCTGGTGATTCTCCACCACTTTATGTATCCAAATCAAGCTTCTTACAAAGTGATTCATCCTGGTTTGATTGGAACGACGAAGAAGCTGTGCTATTCCCAAACTGGGAAACTGGAATCACCTGATTTGAAAGTGGGATAACTTCTTCATCCCAACTCCTATGAGATTTATTCAACTTCCTGGTGATTCTCCACCACTTTATGTATCCAAATAAAGCTTCTTACAAAGTGATTCATCCTGGTTTGATTGGAACGACGAAGAAGCTGTGCTATTCCCAAACTGGGAAACTGGAATCACCTGATTTGAAAGTGGGATAACTTCTTCATGCCAACTCCTATGAGATTTATTCAACTTCCTGGTGATTCTCCACCACTTTATGTATCCAAATCAAGCTTCTTACAAAGTGATTCATCCTGGTTTGATTGGAACGACGAAGAAGCTGTGCTATTCCCAAACTGGGAAACTGGAATCACCTGATTTGAAAGTGGGATAACTTCTTCATCCCAACTCCTATGAGATTTATTCAACTTCCTGGTGATTCTCCACCACTTTATGTATCCAAATCAAGCTTCTTACAAAGTGATTCATCCTGGTTTGATTGGAACGACGAAGAAGCTGTGCTATTCCCAAACTGGGAAACTGGAATCACCTGATTTGAAAGTGGGATAACTTCTTCATGCCAACTCCTATGAGATTTATTCAACTTCCTGGTGATTCTCCACCACTTTATGTATCCAAATCAAGCTTTTCACAAAGTGATTCATCCTGGTTTGATTGGAACGACGAAGAAGCTGTGCTATTCCCAAACTGGGAAACTGGAATCACCTGATTTGAAAGTGGGATAACTTCTTCATGCCAACTCCTATGAGATTTATTCAACTTCCTGGTGATTCTCCACCACTTTATGTATCCAAATCAAGCTTCTTACAAAGTGATTCATCCTGGTTTGATTGGAACGACGAAGAAGCTGTGCTATTCCCAAACTGGGAAACTGGAATCACCTGATTTGAAAGTGGGATAACTTCTTCATGCCAACTCCTATGAGATTTATTCAACTTCCTGGTGATTCTCCACCACTTTATGTATCCAAATCAAGCTTCTTACAAAGAGATTCATCCTGGTTTGATTGGAACGACGAAGAAGCTGTGCTATTCCCAAACTGGGAAACTGGAATCACCTGATTTGAAAGTGGGATAACTTCTTCATGCCAACTCCTATGAGATTTATTCAACTTCCTGGTGATTCTCCACCACTTTATGTATCCAAATCAAGCTTCTCACAAAGTGATTCATCCTGGTTTGATTGGAACGACGAAGAAGCTGTGCTATTCCCAAACTGGAAACTGGAATCACCTGATTTGAAAGTGGGATAACTTCTTCATGCCAACTCCTATGAGATTTATTCAACTTCCTGGTGATTCTCCACCACTTTATGTATCCAAATCAAGCTTCTTACAAAGTGATTCATCCTGGTTTGATTGGAACGACGAAGAAGCTGTGCTATTCCCAAACTGGGAAACTGGAATCACCTGATTTGAAAGTGGGATAACTTCTTCATGCCAACTCCTATGAGATTTATTCAACTTCCTGGTGATTCTCCACCACTTTATGTATCCAAATCAAGCTTCTCACAAAGTGATTCATCCTGGTTTGATTGGAACGACGAAGAAGCTGTGCTATTCCCAAACTGGGAAACTGGAATCACCTGATTTGAAAGTGGGATAACTTCTTCATGCCAACTCCTATGAGATTTATTCAACTTCCTGGTGATTCTCCACCACTTTATGTATCCAAATCAAGCTTCTTACAAAGTGATTCATCCTGGTTTGATTGGAACGACGAAGAAGCTGTGCTATTCCCAAACTGGAAACTGGAATCACCTGATTTGAAAGTGGGATAACTTCTTCATGCCAACTCCTATGAGATTTATTCAACTTCCTGGTGATTCTCCACCACTTTATGTATCCAAATCAAGCTTCTTACAAAGAGATTCATCCTGGTTTGATTGGAACGACGAAGAAGCTGTGCTATTCCCAAACTGGGAAACTGGAATCACCTGATTTGAAAGTGGGATAACTTCTTCATGCCAACTCCTATGAGATTTATTCAACTTCCTGGTGATTCTCCACCACTTTATGTATCCAAATCAAGCTTCTTACAAAGTGATTCATCCTGGTTTGATTGGAACGACGAAGAAGCTGTGCTATTCCCAAACTGGGAAACTGGAATCACCTGATTTGAAAGTGGGATAACTTCTTCATCCCAACTCCTATGAGATTTATTCAACTTCCTGGTGATTCTCCACCACTTTATGTATCCAAATCAAGCTTCTTACAAAGTGATTCATCCTGGTTTGATTGGAACGACGAAGAAGCTGTGCTATTCCCAAACTGGGAAACTGGAATCACCTGATTTGAAAGTGGGATAACTTCTTCATGCCAACTCCTATGAGATTTATTCAACTTCCTGGTGATTCTCCACCACTTTATGTATCCAAATCAAGCTTCTTACAAAGTGATTCATCCTGGTTTGATTGGAACGACGAAGAAGCTGTGCTATTCCCAAACTGGGAAACTGGAATCACCTGATTTGAAAGTGGGATAACTTCTTCATCCCAACTCCTATGAGATTTATTCAACTTCCTGGTGATTCTCCACCACTTTATGTATCCAAATCAAGCTTCTTACAAAGTGATTCATCCTGGTTTGATTGGAACGACGAAGAAGCTGTGCTATTCCCAAACTGGGAAACTGGAATCACCTGATTTGAAAGTGGGATAACTTCTTCATGCCAACTCCTATGAGATTTATTCAACTTCCTGGTGATTCTCCACCACTTTATGTATCCAAATCAAGCTTTTCACAAAGTGATTCATCCTGGTTTGATTGGAACGACGAAGAAGCTGTGCTATTCCCAAACTGGGAAACTGGAATCACCTGATTTGAAAGTGGGATAACTTCTTCATGCCAACTCCTATGAGATTTATTCAACTTCCTGGTGATTCTCCACCACTTTATGTATCCAAATCAAGCTTCTTACAAAGTGATTCATCCTGGTTTGATTGGAACGACGAAGAAGCTGTGCTATTCCCAAACTGGGAAACTGGAATCACCTGATTTGAAAGTGGGATAACTTCTTCATGCCAACTCCTATGAGATTTATTCAACTTCCTGGTGATTCTCCACCACTTTATGTATCCAAATCAAGCTTCTTACAAAGAGATTCATCCTGGTTTGATTGGAACGACGAAGAAGCTGTGCTATTCCCAAACTGGGAAACTGGAATCACCTGATTTGAAAGTGGGATAACTTCTTCATGCCAACTCCTATGAGATTTATTCAACTTCCTGGTGATTCTCCACCACTTTATGTATCCAAATCAAGCTTCTCACAAAGTGATTCATCCTGGTTTGATTGGAACGACGAAGAAGCTGTGCTATTCCCAAACTGGGAAACTGGAATCACCTGATTTGAAAGTGGGATAACTTCTTCATGCCAACTCCTATGAGATTTATTCAACTTCCTGGTGATTCTCCACCACTTTATGTATCCAAATCAAGCTTCTTACAAAGAGATTCATCCTGGTTTGATTGGAACGACGAAGAAGCTGTGCTATTCCCAAACTGGGAAACTGAATCACCTGATTTGAAAGTGGGATAACTTCTTCATCCCAACTCCTATGAGATTTATTCAACTTCCTGGTGATTCTCCACCACTTTATGTATCCAAATCAAGCTTCTTACAAAGTGATTCATCCTGGTTTGATTGGAACGACGAAGAAGCTGTGCTATTCCCAAACTGGGAAACTGGAATCACCTGATTTGAAAGTGGGATAACTTCTTCATGCCAACTCCTATGAGATTTATTCAACTTCCTGGTGATTCTCCACCACTTTATGTATCCAAATCAAGCTTCTTACAAAGTGATTCATCCTGGTTTGATTGGAACGACGAAGAAGCTGTGCTATTCCCAAACTGGGAAACTGGAATCACCTGATTTGAAAGTGGGATAACTTCTTCATCCCAACTCCTATGAGATTTATTCAACTTCCTGGTGATTCTCCACCACTTTATGTATCCAAATCAAGCTTCTTACAAAGTGATTCATCCTGGTTTGATTGGAACGACGAAGAAGCTGTGCTATTCCCAAACTGGGAAACTGGAATCACCTGATTTGAAAGTGGGATAACTTCTTCATGCCAACTCCTATGAGATTTATTCAACTTCCTGGTGATTCTCCACCACTTTATGTATCCAAATCAAGCTTTTCACAAAGTGATTCATCCTGGTTTGATTGGAACGACGAAGAAGCTGTGCTATTCCCAAACTGGGAAACTGGAATCACCTGATTTGAAAGTGGGATAACTTCTTCATGCCAACTCCTATGAGATTTATTCAACTTCCTGGTGATTCTCCACCACTTTATGTATCCAAATCAAGCTTCTTACAAAGTGATTCATCCTGGTTTGATTGGAACGACGAAGAAGCTGTGCTATTCCCAAACGGGAAACTGGAATCACCTGATTTGAAAGTGGGATAACTTCTTCATGCCAACTCCTATGAGATTTATTCAACTTCCTGGTGATTCTCCACCACTTTATGTATCCAAATCAAGCTTCTTACAAAGTGATTCATCCTGGTTTGATTGGAACGACGAAGAAGCTGTGCTATTCCCAAACTGGGAAACTGGAATCACCTGATTTGAAAGTGGGATAACTTCTTCATCCCAACTCCTATGAGATTTATTCAACTTCCTGGTGATTCTCCACCACTTTATGTATCCAAATCAAGCTTCTCACAAAGTGATTCATCCTGGTTTGATTGGAACGACGAAGAAGCTGTGCTATTCCCAAACTGGAAACTAGAATCACCTGATTTGAAAGTGGGATAACTTCGTCATGCCAACTCCTATGAGATTTATTCAACTTCCTGGTGATTCTCCACCACTTTATGTATCCAAATCAAGCTTCTTACAAAGAGATTCATCCTGGTTTGATTGGAACGACGAAGAAGCTGTGCTATTCCCAAACTGGGAAACTGGAATCACCTGATTTGAAAGTGGGATAACTTCTTCATGCCAACTCCTATGAGATTTATTCAACTTCCTGGTGATTCTCCACCACTTTATGTATCCAAATCAAGCTTCTTACAAAGTGATTCATCCTGGTTTGATTGGAACGACGAAGAAGCTGTGCTATTCCCAAACTGGGAAACTGGAATCACCTGATTTGAAAGTGGGATAACTTCTTCATCCCAACTCCTATGAGATTTATTCAACTTCCTGGTGATTCTCCACCACTTTATGTATCCAAATCAAGCTTCTTACAAAGTGATTCATCCTGGTTTGATTGGAACGACGAAGAAGCTGTGCTATTCCCAAACTGGGAAACTGGAATCACCTGATTTGAAAGTGGGATAACTTCTTCATGCCAACTCCTATGAGATTTATTCAACTTCCTGGTGATTCTCCACCACTTTATGTATCCAAATCAAGCTTCTTACAAAGTGATTCATCCTGGTTTGATTGGAACGACGAAGAAGCTGTGCTATTCCCAAACTGGGAAACTGGAATCACCTGATTTGAAAGTGGGATAACTTCTTCATCCCAACTCCTATGAGATTTATTCAACTTCCTGGTGATTCTCCACCACTTTATGTATCCAAATCAAGCTTCTTACAAAGTGATTCATCCTGGTTTGATTGGAACGACGAAGAAGCTGTGCTATTCCCAAACTGGGAAACTGGAATCACCTGATTTGAAAGTGGGATAACTTCTTCATGCCAACTCCTATGAGATTTATTCAACTTCCTGGTGATTCTCCACCACTTTATGTATCCAAATCAAGCTTTTCACAAAGTGATTCATCCTGGTTTGATTGGAACGACGAAGAAGCTGTGCTATTCCCAAACTGGGAAACTGGAATCACCTGATTTGAAAGTGGGATAACTTCTTCATGCCAACTCCTATGAGATTTATTCAACTTCCTGGTGATTCTCCACCACTTTATGTATCCAAATCAAGCTTCTTACAAAGAGATTCATCCTGGTTTGATTGGAACGACGAAGAAGCTGTGCTATTCCCAAACTGGGAAACTGGAATCACCTGATTTGAAAGTGGGATAACTTCTTCATGCCAACTCCTATGAGATTTATTCAACTTCCTGGTGATTCTCCACCACTTTATGTATCCAAATCAAGCTTCTTACAAAGATTCATCCTGGTTTGATTGGAACGACGAAGAAGCTGTGCTATTCCCAAACTGGGAAACTGGAATCACCTGATTTGAAAGTGGGATAACTTCTTCATGCCAACTCCTATGAGATTTATTCAACTTCCTGGTGATTCTCCACCACTTTATGTATCCAAATCAAGCTTCTCACAAAGTGATTCATCCTGGTTTGATTGGAACGACGAAGAAGCTGTGCTATTCCCAAACTGGGAAACTGGAATCACCTGATTTGAAAGTGGGATAACTTCTTCATGCCAACTCCTATGAGATTTATTCAACTTCCTGGTGATTCTCCACCACTTTATGTATCCAAATCAAGCTTCTTACAAAGTGATTCATCCTGGTTTGATTGGAACGACGAAGAAGCTGTGCTATTCCCAAACTGGGAAACTGGAATCACCTGATTTGAAAGTGGGATAACTTCTTCATGCCAACTCCTATGAGATTTATTCAACTTCCTGGTGATTCTCCACCACTTTATGTATCCAAATCAAGCTTCTCACAAAGTGATTCATCCTGGTTTGATTGGAACGACGAAGAAGCTGTGCTATTCCCAAACTGGGAAACTGGAATCACCTGATTTGAAAGTGGGATAACTTCTTCATGCCAACTCCTATGAGATTTATTCAACTTCCTGGTGATTCTCCACCACTTTATGTATCCAAATCAAGCTTCTTACAAAGTGATTCATCCTGGTTTGATTGGAACGACGAAGAAGCTGTGCTATTCCCAAACTGGAAACTGGAATCACCTGATTTGAAAGTGGGATAACTTCTTCATGCCAACTCCTATGAGATTTATTCAACTTCCTGGTGATTCTCCACCACTTTATGTATCCAAATCAAGCTTCTTACAAAGAGATTCATCCTGGTTTGATTGGAACGACGAAGAAGCTGTGCTATTCCCAAACTGGGAAACTGGAATCACCTGATTTGAAAGTGGGATAACTTCTTCATGCCAACTCCTATGAGATTTATTCAACTTCCTGGTGATTCTCCACCACTTTATGTATCCAAATCAAGCTTCTTACAAAGTGATTCATCCTGGTTTGATTGGAACGACGAAGAAGCTGTGCTATTCCCAAACTGGGAAACTGGAATCACCTGATTTGAAAGTGGGATAACTTCTTCATCCCAACTCCTATGAGATTTATTCAACTTCCTGGTGATTCTCCACCACTTTATGTATCCAAATCAAGCTTCTTACAAAGTGATTCATCCTGGTTTGATTGGAACGACGAAGAAGCTGTGCTATTCCCAAACTGGGAAACTGGAATCACCTGATTTGAAAGTGGGATAACTTCTTCATGCCAACTCCTATGAGATTTATTCAACTTCCTGGTGATTCTCCACCACTTTATGTATCCAAATCAAGCTTCTTACAAAGTGATTCATCCTGGTTTGATTGGAACGACGAAGAAGCTGTGCTATTCCCAAACTGGGAAACTGGAATCACCTGATTTGAAAGTGGGATAACTTCTTCATCCCAACTCCTATGAGATTTATTCAACTTCCTGGTGATTCTCCACCACTTTATGTATCCAAATCAAGCTTCTTACAAAGTGATTCATCCTGGTTTGATTGGAACGACGAAGAAGCTGTGCTATTCCCAAACTGGGAAACTGGAATCACCTGATTTGAAAGTGGGATAACTTCTTCATGCCAACTCCTATGAGATTTATTCAACTTCCTGGTGATTCTCCACCACTTTATGTATCCAAATCAAGCTTTTCACAAAGTGATTCATCCTGGTTTGATTGGAACGACGAAGAAGCTGTGCTATTCCCAAACTGGGAAACTGGAATCACCTGATTTGAAAGTGGGATAACTTCTTCATGCCAACTCCTATGAGATTTATTCAACTTCCTGGTGATTCTCCACCACTTTATGTATCCAAATCAAGCTTCTTACAAAGAGATTCATCCTGGTTTGATTGGAACGACGAAGAAGCTGTGCTATTCCCAAACTGGGAAACTGGAATCACCTGATTTGAAAGTGGGATAACTTCTTCATGCCAACTCCTATGAGATTTATTCAACTTCCTGGTGATTCTCCACCACTTTATGTATCCAAATCAAGCTTCTTACAAAGAGATTCATCCTGGTTTGATTGGAACGACGAAGAAGCTGTGCTATTCCCAAACTGGGAAACTGGAATCACCTGATTTGAAAGTGGGATAACTTCTTCATGCCAACTCCTATGAGATTTATTCAACTTCCTGGTGATTCTCCACCACTTTATGTATCCAAATCAAGCTTCTCACAAAGTGATTCATCCTGGTTTGATTGGAACGACGAAGAAGCTGTGCTATTCCCAAACTGGAAACTGGAATCACCTGATTTGAAAGTGGGATAACTTCTTCATGCCAACTCCTATGAGATTTATTCAACTTCCTGGTGATTCTCCACCACTTTATGTATCCAAATCAAGCTTCTTACAAAGAGATTCATCCTGGTTTGATTGGAACGACGAAGAAGCTGTGCTATTCCCAAACTGGGAAACTGGAATCACCTGATTTGAAAGTGGGATAACTTCTTCATGCCAACTCCTATGAGATTTATTCAACTTCCTGGTGATTCTCCACCACTTTATGTATCCAAATCAAGCTTCTTACAAAGAGATTCATCCTGGTTTGATTGGAACGACGAAGAAGCTGTGCTATTCCCAAACTGGGAAACTGGAATCACCTGATTTGAAAGTGGGATAACTTCTTCATCCCAACTCCTATGAGATTTATTCAACTTCCTGGTGATTCTCCACCACTTTATGTATCCAAATCAAGCTTCTTACAAAGTGATTCATCCTGGTTTGATTGGAACGACGAAGAAGCTGTGCTATTCCCAAACTGGGAAACTGGAATCACCTGATTTGAAAGTGGGATAACTTCTTCATGCCAACTCCTATGAGATTTATTCAACTTCCTGGTGATTCTCCACCACTTTATGTATCCAAATCAAGCTTTTCACAAAGTGATTCATCCTGGTTTGATTGGAACGACGAAGAAGCTGTGCTATTCCCAAACTGGGAAACTGGAATCACCTGATTTGAAAGTGGGATAACTTCTTCATGCCAACTCCTATGAGATTTATTCAACTTCCTGGTGATTCTCCACCACTTTATGTATCCAAATCAAGCTTCTTACAAAGAGATTCATCCTGGTTTGATTGGAACGACGAAGAAGCTGTGCTATTCCCAAACTGGGAAACTGGAATCACCTGATTTGAAAGTGGGATAACTTCTTCATGCCAACTCCTATGAGATTTATTCAACTTCCTGGTGATTCTCCACCACTTTATGTATCCAAATCAAGCTTCTTACAAAGTGATTCATCCTGGTTTGATTGGAACGACGAAGAAGCTGTGCTATTCCCAAACTGGGAAACTGGAATCACCTGATTTGAAAGTGGGATAACTTCTTCATCCCAACTCCTATGAGATTTATTCAACTTCCTGGTGATTCTCCACCACTTTATGTATCCAAATCAAGCTTCTTACAAAGTGATTCATCCTGGTTTGATTGGAACGACGAAGAAGCTGTGCTATTCCCAAACTGGGAAACTGGAATCACCTGATTTGAAAGTGGGATAACTTCTTCATGCCAACTCCTATGAGATTTATTCAACTTCCTGGTGATTCTCCACCACTTTATGTATCCAAATCAAGCTTCTTACAAAGTGATTCATCCTGGTTTGATTGGAACGACGAAGAAGCTGTGCTATTCCCAAACTGGGAAACTGGAATCACCTGATTTGAAAGTGGGATAACTTCTTCATCCCAACTCCTATGAGATTTATTCAACTTCCTGGTGATTCTCCACCACTTTATGTATCCAAATCAAGCTTCTTACAAAGTGATTCATCCTGGTTTGATTGGAACGACGAAGAAGCTGTGCTATTCCCAAACTGGGAAACTGGAATCACCTGATTTGAAAGTGGGATAACTTCTTCATGCCAACTCCTATGAGATTTATTCAACTTCCTGGTGATTCTCCACCACTTTATGTATCCAAATCAAGCTTTTCACAAAGTGATTCATCCTGGTTTGATTGGAACGACGAAGAAGCTGTGCTATTCCCAAACTGGGAAACTGGAATCACCTGATTTGAAAGTGGGATAACTTCTTCATGCCAACTCCTATGAGATTTATTCAACTTCCTGGTGATTCTCCACCACTTTATGTATCCAAATCAAGCTTCTTACAAAGAGATTCATCCTGGTTTGATTGGAACGACGAAGAAGCTGTGCTATTCCCAAACTGGGAAACTGGAATCACCTGATTTGAAAGTGGGATAACTTCTTCATGCCAACTCCTATGAGATTTATTCAACTTCCTGGTGATTCTCCACCACTTTATGTATCCAAATCAAGCTTCTTACAAAGAGATTCATCCTGGTTTGATTGGAACGACGAAGAAGCTGTGCTATTCCCAAACTGGGAAACTGGAATCACCTGATTTGAAAGTGGGATAACTTCTTCATCCCAACTCCTATGAGATTTATTCAACTTCCTGGTGATTCTCCACCACTTTATGTATCCAAATCAAGCTTTTCACAAAGTGATTCATCCTGGTTTGATTGGAACGACGAAGAAGCTGTGCTATTCCCAAACTGGAAACTGGAATCACCTGATTTGAAAGTGGGATAACTTCTTCATGCCAACTCCTATGAGATTTATTCAACTTCCTGGTGATTCTCCACCACTTTATGTATCCAAATCAAGCTTCTTACAAAGAGATTCATCCTGGTTTGATTGGAACGACGAAGAAGCTGTGCTATTCCCAAACTGGGAAACTGGAATCACCTGATTTGAAAGTGGGATAACTTCTTCATGCCAACTCCTATGAGATTTATTCAACTTCCTGGTGATTCTCCACCACTTTATGTATCCAAATCAAGCTTCTTACAAAGTGATTCATCCTGGTTTGATTGGAACGACGAAGAAGCTGTGCTATTCCCAAACTGGGAAACTGGAATCACCTGATTTGAAAGTGGGATAACTTCTTCATCCCAACTCCTATGAGATTTATTCAACTTCCTGGTGATTCTCCACCACTTTATGTATCCAAATCAAGCTTCTTACAAAGAGATTCATCCTGGTTTGATTGGAACGACGAAGAAGCTGTGCTATTCCCAAACTGGGAAACTGGAATCACCTGATTTGAAAGTGGGATAACTTCTTCATGCCAACTCCTATGAGATTTATTCAACTTCCTGGTGATTCTCCACCACTTTATGTATCCAAATCAAGCTTCTTACAAAGTGATTCATCCTGGTTTGATTGGAACGACGAAGAAGCTGTGCTATTCCCAAACTGGGAAACTGGAATCACCTGATTTGAAAGTGGGATAACTTCTTCATGCCAACTCCTATGAGATTTATTCAACTTCCTGGTGATTCTCCACCACTTTATGTATCCAAATCAAGCTTCTTACAAAGTGATTCATCCTGGTTTGATTGGAACGACGAAGAAGCTGTGCTATTCCCAAACTGGGAAACTGGAATCACCTGATTTGAAAGTGGGATAACTTCTTCATGCCAACTCCTATGAGATTTATTCAACTTCCTGGTGATTCTCCACCACTTTATGTATCCAAATCAAGCTTCTTACAAAGTGATTCATCCTGGTTTGATTGGAACGACGAAGAAGCTGTCTATTCCCAAACTGGGAAACTGGAATCACCTGATTTGAAAGTGGGATAACTTCTTCATCCCAACTCCTATGAGATTTATTCAACTTCCTGGTGATTCTCCACCACTTTATGTATCCAAATCAAGCTTCTTACAAAGTGATTCATCCTGGTTTGATTGGAACGACGAAGAAGCTGTGCTATTCCCAAACTGGGAAACTGGAATCACCTGATTTGAAAGTGGGATAACTTCTTCATGCCAACTCCTATGAGATTTATTCAACTTCCTGGTGATTCTCCACCACTTTATGTATCCAAATCAAGCTTTTCACAAAGTGATTCATCCTGGTTTGATTGGAACGACGAAGAAGCTGTGCTATTCCCAAACTGGGAAACTGGAATCACCTGATTTGAAAGTGGGATAACTTCTTCATGCCAACTCCTATGAGATTTATTCAACTTCCTGGTGATTCTCCACCACTTTATGTATCCAAATCAAGCTTCTTACAAAGAGATTCATCCTGGTTTGATTGGAACGACGAAGAAGCTGTGCTATTCCCAAACGGGGAAACTGGAATCACCTGATTTGAAAGTGGGATAACTTCTTCATGCCAACTCCTATGAGATTTATTCAACTTCCTGGTGATTCTCCACCATTTTATGTATCCAAATCAAGCTTCTTACAAAGAGATTCATCCTGGTTTGATTGGAACGACGAAGAAGCTGTGTTATTCCCAAACGGGGAAACTGGAATTATAAGATTTGAAAGTGGGATAATTTCTTCATCCCAACTCCTATGAGATTTATTCAACTTCCTGGTGATTCTCCACCACTTTATGTATCCAAATCAAGCTTCTCACAAAGTGATTCATCCTGGTTTGATTGGAACGATGAAGAAGCTGTGCTATTCCCAAACTTGAAATCTGGAATCTCCTGATTTGAAAGTGGGATAACTTCTTCATGCCAACTCCTATGAGATTTATTCAACTTGCTGGTGATTCTCCACCACTTTATGTATCCAAATCAAGCTTCTTACAAAGAGATTCATCCTGGTTTGATTGGAACGACGAAGAAGCTGTGCTATTCCCAAACGGGGAAATTGGACTTACAAGATTTGAAAGTGGGATAATTTCTTCATCCCAACTCCTATGAGATTTATTCAACTTCCTGGTGATTCTCCACCACTTTATGTATCCAAATCAAGCTTCTCACAAAGTGATTCATCCTGGTTTGATCAGAACGATGAAGAAGCTGTGCTATTCCCAAACTTGAAAGCTGGAATCACCTGATTTGAAAGTGGGATAACTTCTTCATGCCAACTCCTATGAGATTTATTCAACTTCCTGGTGATTCTCCACCACTTTATGTATCCAAATCAAGCTTCTTACAAAGAGATTCATCCTGGTTTGATTCGAACGACGAAGAAGCTGTGTTATTCCCAAACGGGGAAACTGGACTTACAAGATTTGAAAGTGGGATAATTTCTTCATCCCAACTCCTATGAGATTTATTCAACTTCCTGGTGATTCTCCACCACTTTATGTATCCAAATCAAGCTTTTCACAAAGTGATTCATCCTGGTTTGATCATAACGATGAAGAAGCTGTGCTATTCCCAAACTTGAAATCTGGAATCACCTGATTTGAAAGTGGGATAACTTCTTCGTGCCAACTACTATGAGATTTATTCAACTTGCTGGTTATTCTCCACCACTTTATGTATCCAAATCAAGCTTCTTACAAAGAGATTCATCCTGGTTTGATTGGAACGACGAAGAAGCTGTGCTATTCCCAAACTGGGAAACTAGAATCACCTGATTTGAAAGTGGGATAACTTCTTCATGCCAACTCCTATTATACACTTTTGTGTATTAGAGTGTGTTTAAGAACAATCAGATTGTTTTGTGTAAGATTAAAGAGATTAAGAGAATAAGTAGAGAGAGAATAGAGAGAATACTCAAAACTCCATTAATTGATTTAATGTCTCAGATACAAGTTATATATGAAGAGATAAGGCTGGTACAAAGGGGATTTCGAAATGGGACTCAAAGCATGTGAAGTCAAAGCTAGCTGGATGGTTGAGAGGCTTCACATGCTTGGACAGGATGTAAAGTAGCTTTTCCTTTCCAGCTATGACCAGACCTTATCCAAACTGATCCTTTCTTATCCAGACTGCTCCTTGGCGTGATATACTCTCCAAAGTGTTGCAAGGTAATTTCCCAAGCCTTTAGCTTAGTTACCACAGTAAAAACTAAAGTTAATGTGGTAAATCCTCAAAGTTACTGACTGCTTCAATACTCTTCCTTTATTAATGTATCCACTCTTTATCACCTCTTCTCAACACTCCCCCTCAAGCTTGACTATGTAGAACAAGTCAAGCTTGGAAACCATGAAGACCTCCCTCATTAAAAACCTCACCAAGGAAAACCCATTGGGATAAAACCTTGATGAGGGAAAAAGAGTGGAGACTCCATGGTTAAGGGGATCAGCTCCTGGGAGTAAGATCAATGAGCCCAAGCCTAGAAAGTATGGACTCCATTGTCTTTAATCTCGCTGCCTTAGTAAACACATCAGCCAGTTGATCCTCACTCCTTGTATAACATGGCAGAATCACTCCTAAGATAATCATCTGCCTCACCTTATGACAATCCACCTCTATGTGCTTTGTTCTCTCATGAAACACTGAGTTGGAGGCAATGTGGATAGCTGCTTGATTGTCACAATGCATAGTCATAGGAGTACTCTGCTCAATCTCTAGATGCTTCAAGATCCCCTTAAGCCACACCAACTCGTTTGTCAGCTTCAACATGGCTCTATACTCAGCTTCAGCACTTGAACAGGAAATAACCTTCTGCTTCTTACTCTTCCAAGTAACCAAGTTCCCTCCAATGAATGTACAATACCCAGTAGTTGATCTCCTGTCAACTCTATCTCCTGCCCAATCAGCATCACAATACCCAACCACTTCTGTACTGCCATTACAGCCCATCTAAACTCCTTGTCCAGCTGTCCCACTTAGATACCTCAGTATCCTATCAACCATCTTCCAATGATGGACCTTTGGTGCCTGCATATGTTGACTCACTTGATTCACCGCAAAGCATATATCTGGCCTAGTAATGGTCAAGTAGATCAGCTTGCCAACCATCTTCCTGTATCGCTTAGGATCCTCAAACAGCTGCTTCTCTTCCACCTCCCCCTCACGCAGAACCTTATATCCCTCCTCAAGGGGTGTCTTGGCTATCTTTCCTCCAAGCACATCAGTCTCCTTCAACATATCCATAGTATACTTCCTTTGAGACATAAACAAACCCTCCTTTGATCTGCATATCTCAATGCCCAAAAAATACTTCATCTCTCCCAAATCCTTGATGTCAAACACAGATTTGAGAAACTCCTTAGTAGCTTGAATCCCTGCCTTATCACTCCCTGTGATAATCAAATCATCTACATACACTAGAATCACAATGATCCCTGAAGGTCCTGTCAAGGTGAAGAGAGTGTGATCTAATTCAGACTTCCTAAAGCCTCTCCCATTGAGTGTTGTACTCAGCTTCCTGTACCAAGCTCTAGGTGATTGTTTCAGCCCATATATTGCCTTCTTCAACCTCAAAACATTCCCTGGCTTTACTAGATGCCCAAGACCAGGAGGCGGATGCATGTATACTTCATCTTCAAGTTCACCTTGCAGGAAAGCATTCTTCACATCCATTTGCCACAAATCCCACTCCAAGTTTGTTGCAATGGACAACACAATCCGAACTGTGTGAAGCTTAGCTACTGGTGCAAAGGTATCAATGTAATCCTCTCCATAGGTCTGTGTACATCCTCTTGCAACCAATCTGGTCTTCTTCCTATCAATCTGTCCATTTGCTAGATACTTGATTGTGAAGATCCATCTACTAGATACAGCCTTCTTTCCCTTAGGCAGCTCACTCTCATACCATGTATCATTTTTGATCATAGCACCTGCTTCAGCTCCCACTGATTCTTTCCATTCTTTGTCTAACATAGCTTCTTTGGTGCAGCCCTGGATAGGCTGTAACTCCCTGGATCTCTTGTAGGTGGGGGTAATACTCCGATAATCCTTGCAAACAGAGAATCAAAGACTCGATCTGTATCAAGGCGTGTGGGTAGATGATAGATGATGATGATGGACTTTGCTAAAGAGCTATGGATTGCTCAGGAGCTGTTTTGCTACTCAAAGACACAAGATCACCTTGTATTGTCTAAGATGGGATTCACAGGAATTCCTTCCTTTATGTGAGATCAATTTTCCTTAAGCTGAATAGAGAAAGCAAGAGACAAAGCAAGCAAAGCTGCTGGAAAATTCTTAGATTCAAAATTGAAAAAAGAATGAAAGCTGCGTACAAGTTTTAAAGAAATCGACAAAACTAAACCCTAGAAGTAAACCAAGATGGTTTAATTCTAATCTCTAGTCTAAACCCACGAAATTGGTTTATTTTAAAATCCTAATCCTACCCAAACTTGGTTTAATAATCCTAATTGTCTTTGGTTTAAATTAAATGAAAGCCCAATAACCAAAGCCCTTACAAAGTAATTAAATTAAACCAACAAGCTGGTTCTTCTTTGGTTTATGATGGGCCACGACTTGAACTTGATTTGGAGTGTCTCCTAATGAGCTTTAGATCCTCCACGTCCAGTTAGCCCAGCTAGAAAACAAGTGGATCAAGATTCTGGCTGCAACTCTCTTTTTGGACCGAAAAAGCCTTATTTCGCTTAGATCCAAATATAGCCCAATCCAGAAACTTCCTGACATGTTTTCCTTGTTCTCCATACATATTTGGACGAGGTGAATGGTCTCCATAGCTCCTGTTAAGCTCAGTTGGTTGAATCCTCTTTGTTCAAGCTGTTTCAAGGCAGTACCAACAGTTCTTCTCTTCTCTCTATCCAGAACCTCATAGATCATGCCAATAAGAGTATGATACTGTCCATTAAACTGCACCATGATCAGTGGTATAGCTGACCCATACATTGGCTTCAATCCATTGATTCCAATCCTGATCAGGATCACACCATCCCCTCCTCCTTTAAAAGGATTTGTCCTCAAATCCAAGCTCTGTAGGATGATAGAACCTTGATAATTTAACTCCAAAGTTCCTGACCTGGCCATGAGATATATCATCACCTCTCTAGTCTCTCCAGGATGAAACACAAAGCTCTGCAGTCCTTCTTCATGTCTCAGCAACATCTTGGAACTTTCCTCACTGCATGTGGCTTCTAAGGCAGATGATTTCTCCACTTTGTTGAGTTTGCAGTTGAATGCTTCTCTCCAGGATGATCCTATCCACGTCCTGCTCATGAACATGAGACCATGTACTCTCAGTTTAACATCCTTCTGGTCAGGTGGTCGTGTGGTTTGGTCCCCATACTCATCCTCCAGTTCTGGCTTCTCTTTAACCACCACCAGTTCCTGTTTATCTCTTCTCCGCTTGTTCTGGTCAGAGTCTATCAGGATGATAGAAACATGATCATCTCCTGGATCAAATACCCAGGACTGCAATCCTTTTCCACGCTTCAGAGAGCTCTTGGAACCTTGCTCAATCATCTCTAAGCCCCTCACGTGCCTTAGTATGTAGCAAACAAAACTTTCCTTTCCATTTAACTCATAACCAGCTGCTGCTGCAAAAGCTTCCCTCCATTTACTCCATAAGCACGCCTCAATCATGGCTGTCTCAGCATGTGTTCTATGCTCTCCTGGATAGAATGAGAGCATTAGATCTCTGAAAACAAGCATAAACCTTGCTGATTGATATGGTGGCCGAACTAGCTCCTTGTGGCTGCCTAGGAGAATATCTATGATTTTTCTCAATACACCTTGCCCAATGCTCATTATAACTTGGTTCTCATGCTGCATAGGGTCTGGTGGTCGTGTGTAATGTTCCCCATATTCATTCTCAAGCTTTGGCATCTTTTTAACCACAGCAAGTTTCTGTTTTATTGATCTCAGCTGGTTCTGGTCAGTTATGGGACTGATCAAGGGCGTGTTACCTCCTGTTTCTCCTCTATTTTTGCTGCAGATACTCAAGATCACACCATCCTCTCTCCCTTCAAAAAGATTTGACCTCAAATCTTGTTTTTCAGGAGTGAAGAAACCTTGCAGATCAAGCTTATATGAAACTGTTTTCTGCACCAGATTGTTGTTACTTCTTATACTAACACTGAAGCTTCCTCCTGGTTCAAAAACAACTTGTTGCAGGCCCTTAACAACTCTCAGATGTTCCAATAAGCTTAGCTGAAGACATACCAAAGGTCTGATTAGTAACTCACAAGCTAAAGACTTAAAGTTATCACCTTGCTCAACAGTAGGAAGCACCAATTCAAGAGCTTTAGATGACCCTCCAGGAACTTTTTCTTCTTGTTTTATTTGATCAGGCACGTGGCCACACTCAGCTTCTGCAACTTCTGCCTCCTCCTCGAGTTTTAAACAAAGAGTTGTTGGTTCTGGTTCAGTTTTATGACTCTCCTCAATCTGTTTTATTGGAGAAGCTAATATAGAAGCTTGCAGCTTTTCCTCCTCTTGTTTCAATGATAGAACAGGAACCACAGATCTTCTCTCAGCCGGTTTTAATGGCAATTCAGACCAATAGGCAGGCTGATCTAAAGTAGTAAGCTTTGTTGCTGCTTCTGATTTTAGTTTTGGAAGTTTCCACTGCGAGACAAACCTCTTCTTCATCAAGGTCTTCATCTCCACCCATGAAATAATTTGTGGTTTTTTTCAAATCTCCTAGCCTGAGAAACTCTCTGCCACCATGAGAATGCACTTCCACAGAGTCCATTGACTGCTAGACATACCTTTTTCTTTTCAGTGTAGTATTGGAGTCCAAAGAGAAACTCCATCTTCTTTTCCCACTCAAGGTATGCCTCTGTATCAATCTTTCCATAGAAGAATGGAATTGTAAGCTCTTCTTCATATCCAGACATAGAATACAGTTTGTTAACTGATAGATTTCGTGCTCCCTTGTTAAAACTTCAAACCCTAACCCTCAAGAGGCTCTGATACCACTTGGTGCAGCCCTGGATAGGCTGTAACTCCCTGGATCTCTTGTAGGTGGGGGTAATACTCCGATAATCCTTGCAAACAGAGAATCAAAGACTCGATCTGTATCAAGGCGTGTGGGTAGATGATAGATGATGATGATGGACTTTGCTAAAGAGCTATGGATTGCTCAGGAGCTGTTTTGCTACTCAAAGACACAAGATCACCTTGTATTGTCTAAGATGGGATTCACAGGAATTCCTTCCTTTAAGTGAGATAAATGTTCCTTAAGCTGAACAGAGAAAGCAAGAGACAAAGCAAGCAAAGCTGCTGGAAAATTCTTAGATTCAAAATTGAAAAAAGAATGAAAGCTGCGTACAAGTTTTAAAGAAATCGACAAAACTAAACCCTAGAAGTAAACCAAGATGGTTTAATTTTAATCTCTAGTCTAAACCCACGAAATTGGTTTATTTTATAATCCTAATCCTACCCAAACTTGGTTTAATAATCCTAATTGTCTTTGGTTTAAATTAAATGAAAGCCCAATAACCAAAACCCTTACAAAGTAATTAAATTAAACCAACAAGCTGGTTCTTCTTTGGTTTATGATGGGCCACGACTTGAACTTGATTTGGAGTGTCTCCTAATGAGCTTTAGATCCTCCACGTCCAGTTAGCCCAGCTAGAAAACAAGTGGATCAAGATTCTGGCTGCAACTCTCTTTTTGGACCGAAAAAGCCTTATTTCGCTTAGATCCAATTATAGCCCAATCCAGAAACTTCCTGACATGTTTTCCTTGTTCTCCATCCATATTTGGACGAGGTGAATGGTCTCCATAGCTCCTGTTAAGCTCAGTTGGTTGAATCCGCTTTGTTCAAGCTGTTTCAAGGCAGTACCAACAGTTCTTCTCTTCTCTCTATCCAGAACCTCATAGATCATGCCAATAAGAGTATGATACTGTTCATTAAACTGCACCATGATCAGTGGTATAGCTGACCCATACATTTGCTTCAATCCATTGATTCCAATCCTGATCAGGATCACACCATCCCCTCCTCCTTGGTACATAACTCTCATCCAGACTAATCATAAAGGCATAATGCTCCTCTGGAAACTCAGCAAAGGAACACACGGCTTGAGAAGGATGCTCCACAGCCTGGGCATTGTAGTACACTCTCGTGTTTACCCAGTTGGAAGGAACCCTCTTTATCCTTGTGCTCCTCCTCAAAGCTTGAACCTGATCTTCAGTTTGCACACTAGCCTGCTCCACTTGCTCTTCTTCTGAACTGGCCGGTCCAACTTGTTCTTCTCCACTAGACTGAACCTCATCCACTTCTCCACTAGACTGAACCTCATCCACTTCTCCACTAGACTGAACATTGTTCTCAACTTCTTGTGATGTATCTTGATCATGAAGACCTGAATCTTCTTGGTTTTGCTCTTGCTCACCAGATTCAGTTCCATTCCCCCTCTCATGATCAAGAGGAGTTGTTCTTCCAGCTCCACCAGTCTGATTGGAAGGCTCTCTCCTTCCGGGTTCCTGATCCTGGGATAACCCTATCCCAAGCTTCTCCAACAACACTCTCAGTATTGTTGCCTTATCAGATGGAGCTTGAGACAAATCCTTCAGATTTTCCCACTCCTTTTCTTCATAATAACCTTTTGTTTCAACAAACTTCACTTCTCTAGATACCATCACTCTCCTTGCTTCAGGATCATAGCACTTGTACCCCTTATGAGTGATAGAGTAACCAATGAACATAGCCTCAGTACTCTTTGCCTCCAGCTTGTTTCTCTGCTCTCCTGGAACCATGACATAGCACACACACCCAAAGACACGTAGGTGATCAATGACAGGTTTGCTCTTATTCAACACTTCAAATGGAGACAGATTCTTCAATATCTTGGTTGGAACCCGGTTGATGAGATAGCAAGCAGTCTGCACAGCATCACTCCAAAAACGTTTTGGGACATTTGCATGAAACATCATTGATCTAGCAACCTCCATCAAGTGCCTGTTCTTCCTCTCAGCTACCCCATTCTGCTGTGGTGTATAAGGGCAGCTAGTCTGATGCACAATCCCATGCTTGGCTAGATGACTCTTGAATGCATTGCTGATGTATTCACCTCCATTATCTGATCTCAGTACCTTCACAGTAGCATTGTATTGATTAGATACATATGCTTGGAAGTTCATAAATGCTTCTAGCACCCTATCTTTAGATGGAAGCAATGTAAGCCAAGTATACTTAGACTTCTCGTCAATGAATGTCACAAAGTACTTCTGGCTATCTCTAGACAAACAAGGAGCAGTCCACACATCTGAATGAACTAGATCAAAGCAATGCTCATAAGTAGTTTCTGATGTTGGAAAAACAGTCCTACAATGCTTTCCTAATATGCATGCTTCACACTCCAAGTGACTAAATGACATATTAGGAATTATCAATTCAATAGCACGAGCATGAGGATGTCCCAATCTAGCATGCCAAGTAATACTATCAATCTTCTCATAAGTACTACTCAAACACATAGAATCAAAGGGTTTAGAGATCTTAGCCAATTGGAGCTGATATAGATTATTCTTGCTGTCTCCTCTCCCAATGACCCTTCCAGTCTTCAAATCTTGGAACTCAACATCATCTGGCCTGAATACTACTTGACAGCCAAGATCAATTGTGGCTTTCCTCACAGATAGCAAATTTGAAGCAAACTGTGGCATGTAGAAGGTGTCTGAGTCTTTATCAAATAGCTTGAGCTTTCCAACTCCTTCTATTGGAATCCTATCACCATTAGCTATCATCACACCCCCAGTGGCTTTCTTTACATCACTCATTAAGCTTCTATCACTAATCATGTGATGACTTGCTCCAGAATCAACAATGATGGGTTTGTTGGATGTGGATGCTTTGGCAGGAGCACCTTGTCTCCGGGTCGTAGCCAAAGCATACACATACTTGACAAACTCATCCCATTCCTCCTTTGTGACACGCTCATCTGCTCCTTTGGTCTCTAGCTTCCTCATAACCCCACTGCTCTCTACAGATTCTCCCATGTAAGCTGAGTAGAAACACTCTCCTACTTGCATACTCTCCCTGATATCCTTCCTCCATAATCTGCTCATCATGACCCACATCTTAGAAAGTTTTCTCAACTTTCCCTTCTTGCAGCTTGTACCTCTCTTCCATCTACCTGGCTTCTTGTTTATCTCCCACACATCACAAATGTGTTCAACCAGCTCACATATCTCTCCCATAAGAAAGCTAAAGATCACATCTTGCTTCCTCCTTCCTGTATGAGTTTTCACCATACCCAACTCTGATTCTACTTCTCTCAGCCTCCCCACTGTTGAACTGAAGAGAAGATGGAGCTTGGACAATGATAGGGCAAGCTCTAGAATGTTAACTTGAAGAATAGAAATGGAGTGAAAGGAGAAGTATGGAGCAGTTTGGTTCTAGTGCAAAGAGAGGGCAAGTCTTACAGAGATTGTCTGTCAAGCTTCAGGAGGGTCTTAAGAAGTCAAGAAGTGATCTTATGGCTGTGCAAGATTGGGTTTAAGTCCAGGAGGGACTTAGACACCATTTGGAGAATATTTGGTTGAGACAGTAACTCCAACGTTACCACAGTAACTTTGGAGAGTTACCACAGTAACTTTGGAGAGTTACCACAGTAAGAGAACACAAAACTCTTAAGAGAAGAAGACAAAACTCTTAAGAGAAGAAGACAAAGGAGAGGCTGGCAAGTGACAGGCTGGAAAGGAGAGTCCCTTGCTGTAAAGTAAAAGCAAAAGGAGACCATGTATCTAGCAAAAGAAGTGCGCAGATTCATGGGAGCCTTTAGTTAGCCAATAAGGAGCCAGCCTTCCCTTGACCAGATTCAAATGGACCAATTATCCATCAGGAAGAGTCAGCCACGACCAAGACCATCTTTCCATCTCATCCATCCATTTAAATTCAAGTTATAACAGCCCTTAGATTTAGGTTTATGATTGCAAGTTGTAAAGAGCATATATAAGCTCATAAGTGATGTTTTGTAACTCTTAAGTGAGTAAGGGGGTTTCCCTTCTCCTTCTCAAATCTGAAACACTTTCTCTTAGTCTCTCTAGTCTCTCATCCTGAATCTCTATACACGTTCTCAGTCTGGTCACTAATCTCTTAAACACTTAGACACACAAACACTCATTAAACTTCCTTTCTCTCAAATCGTTTCCAAGCTCTCTCTCTCATTACCCATTTGGGTTTCATACACACATACAACCTGAGTACTCTTAAATCTCATATGGTATCAGAGCCAGGTTCATTAGAACTTGGTTCCAGCTTCCGCTAAGCTCAAAGCTCACTCCCATGCCATTTCCAAACCAAGAAGAAGCTTCATGTTCATTTGGCTGTTCAACCTCTTCAAGAAGAAGGTGTGCTCATCAATGGCGTCCAGAAGCTGTTCTAGGTCGTTCTCCACTCTCTCATGGTCGTCCTGAAGAAAGAAGGCCATTGGAAGCATGTCCAAGCCATTCCCATTCACTGTCCAAGAAGAAAGGTGAAAGCTTTCAACTTGTACCTGGTATGGCGACTCAAAAATGAAGAGAGGAGGTGTCTTAGGCATGGTGGGTTCAAGAGAAAGGTCCATGAAAGAAGGAGATGTAGGAGTTGACACCAACAGCTCGTATCTTCCCATGTACTAAGGAGTTTCAAGGAACTAACACTAGTTCCTTGGCTGTAAGGAAATCTCTTTCTCTTGTATAAAGCTTGAGTGTATGAACAGGTTGTGATGTTGTGATGTGATTGAAAACTTGTGGATGTTTAAAGATTGCTAGATATGAAATGTTTAGAATCTGTCCCAAGATACTTGAGAGTTGTGAATGGTGATTGAGAGTTGTAAAGCTTGCCTCGGTTCTACAATGATTGTATAGGATACTAGATGTGTCTGATCCTGGTTACTTTCATTGATTGAAACCGAGTAGTATAATAAAGCTTAGAGTGTTGTTGCTGCCTTACGTTGATGCACTTGGATTCAAGTCTAAGATGCAGTTAAGGCAGAAGTTAAAATTGCCTAAGTAACTTGTATTGAATCTGTTTAAATCTTGCATATACTTAGAGAAATTGCTTGCAAAGATTAGAACTTGAATATGTCTTGTGTAATCTGTTGCAATGCTTGTGATATTGGTGATCAAACTTGATGATATTTCAAGGATTGATTCCAATACCTTTGTGTCTTATCTTTGCTGGAGTTTGAGTGGTGTTTCAGGTTCACAAGAAGTGTTCTTTGCTCACCATCCATCCAAGTAGAAGAGGAAGACTTTGCCATTGTTAAAGCAATGGAGAAAGACTTGTGTGTATGGCCGGTTAAGATAGCGCAGCTAGTGATAGTGATGTGCTCCTGGTTCATGGAGACACACAAGTAAAGGTCATCACCTAAGTCTTGGGGAGACTGATGACCTGAAGGCATTGGAGCTGAAGGCAATGGCAGATCAGTTGGGTTAAGCGCAGCTGTAGGTAGTGATGCGCTCCCGGTTTGAAGTCTCATTGAGGCTCACTTCAAGCTTGCACCTACACTAAGTCAAGTTTGAGGTGAGGATTCAAGTGAGCTACCAGAAGATCCTCCAAGCTCAATGACCTGGTTCCTCAAGGCCATTGCAAGCTGATCATGTGTAGATGCAGCCGAAGTAGAGGGAAGAAGAAAGAGACTCAATGAGCTTCTAATAAGAAGTACTTGGAGAGTAAGCTGAGGTATCTCCTCAGTGCAATGGTGGTTAAGTGGGGAAGTAAGCATCAAGTTTGAAGAAGATGGAGGTGTTCCCACAAGGTTGTTAGTGAGCTTGTGTGAAGAAAGGAGAAGCTGTTAAGCTTAGCAAGTGAGGACTCAAGTGGCGAAATGAAGAGACCACTCCTCACCATCTTAAACAAGGGAGTAAACCTAGTCTCATCTATTTTAATATGTCTTGATAGGTCTATCTCTTGATTATACTCTGTGCTTTCCCTAATTTACATTAAGAGTTTATAGCTTCTAGTAGAATGTCTAGGCTAATTGTTTTGAAAATATTTTGCTGCTGCATTGTCTTATTGATATTAAGTAATGTCTAGAGTCCCAAAATCTCATGTTCTGTTCATTGCATTGTCTTGTGTATTGCCATATCTTGAAATCATCATGAATGTGTTGTAGAATTGAGTAGAATGTCTCTGTTGCTTTCATCATGATTGATAAGCTATTTTGCATACATAAGCACGTCTCATACTGTCTAAGTTCAATCCTGTTGTTATCTGTTACTATTGCCTATGTTTAATCCATTGATGAAAGTCTTGCATCAATTAGAAATTGTCTAAGTTGCTTGCATCATTGGTTTTGATTGAAACTGTTGTGCATAGCCTTGATATGGCTCATGGATTGAACCTGTTGCATTCATATAGCTAATGCTTTAAGATTGTGCATTCATGTAGTAATGCATTTAAAAATGAGCCTAAATTGCAAATGTACTGATGTAAGCTTGCATTGCAGTTAGAGAACTTAATAATAATAATAACCTAGGATGTCAATGTATTGTCTAGAACTTACATTCTCATTGTTAGAGATTGAAATTTACTTGTCTTGACTCAGTCCAGTTCTGATTGATGCTATACCATAGTTGAATCCATCAGTGATGTCTTATAAGCATTTAGAAGTATGTCTAAGCTACTTTAATCATTGGCTTTGATAAAACTAGTGAGCATAAGCATGAATTGAGTCACTCTTGTCGCCTTGATTGCATAAGTATCATCTAAGACTTGTGTTTCATTTGAATTGAATCTGTTTCATTCATATAGTTAGTGTGTAACCTAATGCATTCATCTATTGTTGCATTTAAAAAAAAGAACTGAATTGAACCTAAAAGATCAGTGTAATGTTGAAAGCATACATTGTCATTGCTTATTCTTGTCTTGATTGTCTACCTTGTTTCAAGTATCATATATTATTGTGGCATTGGTGATCAAACAGGATAAATGATCTTGGTTTGATCCCAATGGGATGATCTGATGTTGCATTGAGTTGTGGTGGTGTTAGGTACACAAGGGAAGTGATACATGTAACTCGCCATCAGCCAAGAATGTAGAGACGAAGGTCTTGTGCCATTGCAAATCATCACTAGGACATATTAGTCCATAATCTACAGGAAGGGTAGTGTGATTGATTATGCAATGAGAGATGGCCATTGCATAATACCATTGGACATATCTAGTCCTTAGTCTACAGGAAGTGTAGCATGGGTCATTATGCAATGAGAGGTGTGTCTTGTGAGACTCTCTATGGTGATTCCAACACCCTAGTACCTGGGTAAGGAAGAGAGTGAACTCACAAGAAGAAAGCTATCATGAAAGATGATAGTTATTAGACCATGGAGATGCATAGGATCATCACAAGCTTAGCTCCTTCTAGTCTCGGTTCTAAGCTTGAGGGGGAGTCTTAATGCATATGATCCATGGTCAGTAACAAGTCTTTGCAAAAGCTTCTACAAGGATCATCAACCGGCCAAGTCAGTGGCGTGTCTAGGCAAGAGGCTGTTCAGAGCAGCCTTGGCAAGTGAGGAAGAAGGCTCTCCATCAATGCGGCTTCAATGAGAGGTGATTAAGGAGAAGCTGATGAATCCATTCTGCCTTTCCAAGAAGTTGATGATGCCATGAAGATGGTGCATTGGCCGAGTTAGGAAACTCACAAAAATACAAGGGAAGTTCCCATAGACTTTTAAAACTCTTTTCAATCTTTTTCATTCATCTTATTCATTGCTTGTGCTTGAAAACATACTTAAAATGATTATGATTGAATTGTGAGATTGTGCGCATCAAGTGTGATGCAGGATATTCATTTTCTTTTTTTTGATAGGTACTGATGCACCTTTGGGATAATGTATCAGGTACCATTGCTTGAGCCCCACTAAAGGTGTTCCTGGTCATTTCCTATCAACTCTAAGGTGGCTGTGAAGTCTGTTGAGAGGGGGAGATTCAAACCAGTTTTATGAAGAGGGCAAGCCGTGTGTGAAGTGTTGATCAGCCTCACTGGTGTTTTGAAGATGATCTGGTCGTGTCCTAGCTTCTCTAAGATGGCTGAGAAGTCAGTTGAGACGGGGAGACTTCAAACCGGTTCCATGAAGAGGTGAAGCTGAAGTGTGAAGTGTGCGCAAAGCTGTGAAGAGTTGCTGCACCTATTAGGCCGTGATCCAGAGCTTCTTGTGTCCAACCACACCGGTTCTAAGGCACAAGAGCTCACTGGCCAATCCCTAGGCTTTGGAGAGCTCTACTCTTTTTCCCTTGCAAGGTTTTGTCCCAATGGGTTTTCCTTGTAAGGTTTTTAATGAGGGAGACTCTTCAGAGTTCCAAGCTTGGCTTAAGATCTCCTAAAGTCAAGCTTGAGGGGGAGTGTTGAACTGAAGAGAAGATGGAGCTTGGACAATGATAGGGCAAGCTCTAGAATGTTAACTTGAAGAATAGAAATGGAGTGAAAGGAGAAGTATGGAGCAGTTTGGTTCTAGTGAAAAGAGAGGGCAAGTCTTACAGAGATTGTCTGTCAAGCTTCAGGAGGGTCTTAAGAAGTCAAGAAGTGATCTTATGGCTGTGCAAGATTGGGTTTAAGTCCAGGAGGGACTTAGACACCATTTGGAGAATATTTGGTTGAGACAGAAACTCCAAAGTTACCACAGTAACTTTGGAGAGTTACCACAGTAACTTTGGAGAGTTACCACAGTAAGAGAACACAAAACTCTTAAGAGAAGAAGACAAAACTCTTAAGAGAAGAAGACAAAGGAGAGGCTGGCAAGTGACAGGCTGGAAAGGAGAGTCCCTTGCTGTAAAGTAAAAGCAAAAGGAGACCATGTATCTAGCAAAAGAAGTGGGCAGATTCATGGGAGCCTTTAGCTAGCCAATAAGGAGCCAGCCTTCCCTTGACCAGATTCAAATGGACCAATTATCCATCAGGAAGAGTCAGCCACGACCAAGACCATCTTTCCATCTCATCCATCCATTTAAATTCAAGTTATAACAGCCCTTAGATTTAGGTTTATGATTGCAAGTTGTAAAGAGCATATATAAGCTCATAAGTGATGTTTTGTAACTCTTAAGTGAGTAAGGGGGTTTCCCTTCTCCTTCTCAAATCTGAAACACTTTCTCTTAGTCTCTCTAGTCTCTCATCCTGAATCTCTATACACGTTCTCAGTCTGGTCACTAATCTCTTAAACACTTAGACACACAAACACTCATTAAACTTCCTTTCTCTCAAATCGCTTCCAAGCTCTCTCTCTCTTTACCCATTTGGGTTTCATACACACATACAACCTAAGTACTCTTAAATCTCATACCCACAAGCTGATACAACTCGTCCTTCCCTTGTCTTAGACTATAGATCACGCCCTTGGCTTCATGACCCTCCAACCTTGCTGTCTGACCTTCTTCAGCAGCTACCTCCTTTAAAGGTTCTACCTTTACTTGAATCTCCTTCAAACTTGCTGTCTGATCTTTCTCAGCAGCTCTCACCTTTAAAGGCTCTTCCTTTACATGATTACTCCAAATCCCACAGCTTTCCAAAGCTGTCTCTACCCAATCTGACCAGATCCACTTGTTTTCTCTCCCTTTCTTCACTTGATAACTTGATCTTGTCTTCATCTCTCTGCTCACGTTTGACTCCATCAGATGTCTTCAATAAAACCCAGCAAATGAAGAACAGAGCTCAAAACTATTAGTTTTAGTAATGTTTAGAGTAATCTGAGTGTTTAGGAAAGACTAGAATCGATTTAGAGAAGATTAGAGTATGAAATGAGATTATGAGTCTAATATGGAACCATTGAGATTTAAAGACTAAGAGAGAGACTCAAAACTTGCTTGATCTTATTAATGAGAGAGTTTACATATTTATATGAAGGAGAGAGCTAGGGTTTTCGTATACAAGAGGATAAGGTAAGCATGTGGAGTCAATGCCTAATTCAAAACTATCCAATAAGGAGAGCCATCCGTGTGAGACCTCTCTAGCTGGCTGATGCCTTTTGCTTTTACTTTCCAGCTGTGACAGCCTGTCAAAGACTCTCCCTTATCCTTTCCAACGGTCTGATCCATCCTCCAAAGGCTAAGGTAACTTCTCCTCTTTACTTAAGTAACTTGGGTAACTAGTGGTGAGGTTTGGTTGAGCTTTGGTCGATCCCATCTTGTACGGATGGTACGGCCATGTACGGCCTTGTACGGACTGGTTGATCCCAAAGCTCCCAAACCTTCCTAGTCTCCCTTCTCCTCATTCTACTCAAACCTCATCTCCCTTCTTCACTTAACTCAGCTCATCTCAACACTCCCCCTCAAGCTTAGCTTTGTGAACGCCTAAGCTTGGACAGCCATGAGATCTTCCTCATTAAAAACCTCACTAAGGAAAACCCATTGGGACAAAACCTTAATGAGGGAAAAAGAGTAAAGATCTCATGACTAAGGGGATCAGCCGCTTCTCTTCCCAAGATCAATGAGGCCCAATCTAATATGAATGGACTCCATTGTCTTTTGCCTTGCAGCCTTGGTAAATACATCAGCCAACTGATCTTCACTCCTAGTATAACATGGCAAGATGACTCCTAGGACAATCATCTGCCTCACCTTGTGGTAATCAACCTCAATGTGCTTTGTTCTCTCATGGAACACCGAGTTGGAGGCTATGTGAATGGCGGCCTGGTTGTCACAATGCATTGTCATTGGAGTGTCTTGTCCTATCTCCAAATGCTTCAAGATGCCCTTTATCCAAACTAGCTCGTTTGTAAGCTTCAGCATAGCTCTATACTCAGCTTCTGCACTAGAGCATGACACCACCTTCTGTTTCTTACTCTTCCAAGTCACCAAGTTGCCTCCAATGAATGTGCAATAGCCGGTTGTTGATCTTCTGTCAGCTCTATCACCTGCCCAATCAGCATTACAATAGCCCACCACTTCTGTGCTTCCATTGCACCCCATCCATACACCTTGATCCGGCGAGCCATTTAGATACATCAGGAGCCTCTCCACCATACGCCAGTGATGTTCCTTGGGAAGCTGCATGTGTTGACTCACCTGATTCACATCAAAGCATATATCAGGTCTTGTGATGGTTAGATAAATCAATTTGCCAACAAGTTTTCTATAGAGTTTAGGATCATGAAATGGCTTGCTGTCTTCAATCTCCCCCTCTCTTGGTACTTTGTAGCCATCCTCCATTGGCATCTTTGCTGTCTTGCCTCCATAAGCACCTGCACCTTTCAAAAGATCAAGTGTATACTTCCTTTGGGACATGAACAAACCTTCCTTGGATCTACAAATCTCAATTCCAAGAAAGTATTTCATTTCTCCCAAGTCTTTTATTTCAAACATAGACTTTAGAAACTCCTTGGTTGCTTTGATACCTTCCTTATCACTTCCTGTGATAATGATATCATCCACATACACAAGGAGAGCAACCATACCTGAGGGAGTATTGAGGGTAAAGAGAGTATGGTCCAATTCTGACTTCTTAAAACCTCGGCCGTTCAGAGTTGTGCTCAACTTGTTGTACCATGTTCTTGGTGATTGCTTCAACCCATAGATAGCCTTCTTTAGCCTCAGTACATTCCCTCTCTTCACTAGATGTTCAAGACCTGGTGGAGGATACATGTAGACTTCATCCTCAAGTTCTCCTTGTAAGAATGCATTCTTCACATCCATTTGCCACAATCCCCATCCAAGGTTAACCGCCAAGCTTAGTACAATTCTAATGGTATGTAACTTGGCTACTGGTGCAAATGTCTCAATGTAATCCTCTCCATATGTTTGAGTGAACCCTCTTGCTACTAATCTAGTCTTCTTCCTCTCAATCTGTCCATCAGCCTTGTATTTGATTGTGAAGATCCATCTACTAGATACTGCCTTCTTCCCTTTTGGTAGTTCACTTTCAAACCATGTATCATTCTTTATCATAGCTCCTGCCTCAGCTCCTACTGATTCCTTCCATTCCTTATCCTCCATTGCCTCTTCATAGCTTCTTGGAATGTGATTCTCATCTAAGTTTACCATGAATGCACAGTGTGCTTCTGGATATTGAGAGAAAGAGCAAACGGCATGAGTAGGATGCTTCACAGCTTGAGCATTGTAGTACACTCTCGTGTTTACCCAACTGGAAGGATCCTTTCTCAGCCTTGTACTTCTTCTCAACACTGGCCCTTCTTGTGCCGGTAACTCCATGTCTTGTACATCTTCTTGTGTACTTTCTTCTCTTGGCTGACTTGCTTCAGCTCCTTCATCCCTTAGCTGACTTGCTTCAGCTCCTTCTTGTTGATCATTTGACTCCACAGCTTGATCATGAGAACCAGAACTCTCTTCATGACTTTGAGTTTGAGTTTCTGTTCCATTCCCCCCATCATGTTCAAGATTGGACGTCTGATGATTCGGTATTGGTGTAGTGCCTCTTACTTCTTGCTGTTCTTGATCCATATTGATTCCAAGTCCTTCTAGTATTATCCTCAAGGTTGCAGCTCTATCTGAAGTGAGATCTTTCAAATCTTCTTGAATCTGCTCCTCATAATATCCTTTTTCTTCCACAAACTTCACTTCTCTAGATACTAACACTCTCCTTGTGTTAGGATCATAGCACTTGTATCCTTTCTGACTTGATGAGTATCCAACAAACATTGCCTTGGAGCTTCTAGCTTCAAGCTTGTTTCTTAATTCTCCCGGTACCATCACAAAACACAAACACCCAAAGATCTTCATATGTTCCAATGTGGTGCAGCCCTGGATAGGCTGTAACTCCCTGGATCTCTTGTAGGTGGGGGTAATACTCCGATAATCCTTGCAAACAGAGAATCAAAGACTCGATCTGTATCAAGGCGTGTGGGTAGATGATAGATGATGATGATGGACTTTGCTAAAGAGCTATGGATTGCTCAGGAGCTGTTTTGCTACTCAAAGACACAAGATCACCTTGTATTGTCTAAGATGGGATTCACAGGAATTCCTTCCTTTAAGTGAGATCAATGTTCCTTAAGATGAACAGAGAAAGCAAGAGACAAAGCAAGCAAAGCTGCTGGAAAATTCTTAGATTCAAAATTGAAAAAAGAATGAAAGCTGCGTACAAGTTTTAAAGAAATCGCAAAACTAAACCCTAGAAGTAAACCAAGATGGTTTAATTCTAATCTCTAGTCTAAACCCACGAAATTGGTTTATTTTAAAATCCTAATCCTACCCAAACTTGGTTTAATAATCCTAATTGTCTTTGGTTTAAATTATATGAAAGCCCAATAACCAAAGCCCTTACAAAGTAATTAAATTAAACCAACAAGCTGGTTCTTCTTTGGTTTATGATGGGCCACGACTTGAACTTGATTTGGAGTGTCTCCTAATGAGCTTTAGATCCTCCACGTCAGTTAGCCCAGCTAGAAAACAAGTGGATCAAGATTCTGGCTGCAACTCTCTTTTTGGACCGAAAAAGCCTTATTTCGCTTAGATCCAAATATAGCCCAATCCAGAAACTTCCTGACATGTTTTCCTTGTTCTCCATACATATTTGGACGAGGTGAATGGTCTCCATAGCTCCTGTTAAGCTCAGTTGGTTGAATCCTCTTTGTTCAAGCTGTTTCAAGGCAGTACCAACAGTTCTTCTCTTCTCTCTATCCAGAACCTCATAGATCATGCCAATAAGAGTATGATACTGTCCATTAAACTGCACCATGATCAGTGGTATAGCTGACCCATACATTGGCTTCAATCCATTGATTCCAATCCTGATCAGGATCACACCACAATGAGGGCTTGTATTGGTTCAATACCTCAAATGGTGATAACCCTTGCAGAATCAGAGTTGGTGTTCTGTTGATGAGATAACAAGCTGTAGTGACCGCATCACTCCAGAACTTCTTGGGTACATTGGTTTGAAACATCATGGACCTGGCCACTTCCATCAGATGCCTATTCTTTCTCTCAGCCACACCATTCTGTTGTGGAGTATAGGGACAGCTTGTCTGATGTAGGATTCCATGCTGAGATAGATGGAGCTTGAATGCTTGTCCCGTGTACTCTCCTCCATTATCTGACCTGAAAATCTTTATCTTGGCATTATAATGGTTAGTCACATATGATTGAAAGTTCTTAAATGCATCAAGTACCCTATCTTTGGTTGGAATTAAAGTTAACCAGGTGTATTTGGATTTTTCATCAATGAAAGTTACATAATACTTTTGATTGTCTCTAGATAAGCAAGGAGCAGTCCAAACATCAGAATGAATCAAATCAAAACACTTCTCATAAACCGTAGTAGATTTAGTAAAGACAGTCTTACAATGCTTGCCTAAAATACAAGCTTCACAATCATTATTCTCAAAGGAAACACCTGGCAACATCAGTTTTAAAGCCTTATTATGAGGGTGTCCTAATCTAGCATGCCACAATGCATTTTTACTTAAACTAGAACCAGAAACAGAAGTAAACGAGCAGTTATAACTAGAAACAGGAGCAAGATCTTCAAGTAAATACAATTCTCCTTTAGTCACTCCCTTTCCAATCATCTTGCTGCTTTTAATATCCTGAAACTTCACATCATTAGGACTGAATATGACATTGCATTGCAAATCAGTAGCACATTTCTTAACAGATAACAAGTTTGAAGTAAATTCAGGCATATAAAAGGCTTTAGTTTCCTTATCAAACAGTTTAAGACTTCCTATTCCTCTAATAGGTATCTTATCTCCATTAGCTATCATCACATTTCCATTCATTGGTACAATGTTTTTAATCAAACTAGTGTCACTTATCATATGATGAGATGCACCAGAATCAACTACTAAAGGCTTAATGGTATGTGAACTAGCAATATGAGCAAGGATACTAGATGGTTTGAATGCATGATCATTTCTAGCAATATGAGCAAGTATACTAGATGGTTTGAATGCATGATCATTCCTAGCAAAACTATCCGTTCTAGATTGGTTTATTATCTCTATCACACTTTCATGCATCCTATCAATTCTAGTTGGATTCTCATCATTCCCTATAGCCCTAGCACCAAAGGAATACCCAAAAATGTTACCATGCTCCTTGAAGAGCTTAATGAGAGCATCCAGGTCGGATTTCCTTAGATACTCTTGATCATAGTTCCCACGGTTGCTTGGGGCTCCAGTGTAGGCTACAAGAGACCTCCCATCACCTGCTTCACACCCATCTATCTCCTTCCCTTTGCTAGTACCTGCTCCACTTGCGCTTGCTCCATCTGAGACATTAGCCCTTGCCTCTCTGTCCTTCATAAACTTTGCCGGCTTGAGATGGGGATGGAGTATCCAGCATTGACTCTTCTTGTGGCCATGCTTCTTGCAGTGATCACAGTTCCCATTGAACCTCCTCTCATCATACTTCCCATGCGCAAACTTGTGTGCTTGTGGAGCTTCCCCTCCCTCCTCTTGAGTTGCTTGATTTACGAGAGATAGCTCTCCTTTCTTTCCAAACAACCCAATAGAGCCTTGTTCCTTCTGAATCCTTGCGCACACTTCTTCAAGATCAGGTAGTGTGTCCTCTCTAAGCAAGTGTTGGATAAGACCATTGTAAGCCGGATTCATGGTGAGGAGTAGCCCAAAGACCTTGTCTTGCTCTCTTCTTTTGTTGAGCTCATCTGCATCTGTAGTGCTTGGCCTCAACATCTCCAGCTCGGACCAGAGTGTTCTGAACCTCCCTAGATGCTTTGTGAACTCCATATCCTCTTGTACCAAGTTGTTTATAGCCTGCTTCACCTCAAACACACGGCTCAGGTTTGATGTATTCCCATACACCTTCTTCAACGTATCCCACAGCTCTTTAGCTGATTCACAGTAGCTGTATGCATCTAGAATCGCCGGCTCAAGTGAAGCATGCAGCACTGACATCACCAACATGTCCTCCTGATGCCACTTCTCTTCCGCTTTGCTTGCGGCTTCTCCTTCAGTTTCTCCTTGGGTGATGAGCTTTGGAGCTTCTCCTGGCGTGATGTGCTTCCAAAGCCCTTTGCTTCCCACCGTGGTTCTCACCATCCGAGACCACACCAAGTAGTTGGTTCCCTTGAAGCAAACCGCTACCTTCATGTTCATGTTCATACCACTCTCCATGATGAACGATGACTTCTCTAGACTTCACAAACTGGATCTTGAGTTAAAAGACTTGTAAGAACACTCACTGCCTCGGTCTTCAACCTCACAGCTTCAGCAACACACTAAAAACTAGTCTTTGAACTCGGACAATACCCGGAACCTCCCAAGAACGCAAGAACACCAACCAAACTCTTCAAAGCTTCAATCTTGAATCTCCAAAGAGCCTAACACGAACTCAGGTTCTCACTAACCTGGCTCTGATACCATATTAGTTTTAGTAATGTTTAGAGTAATCTGAGTGTTTAGGAAAGACTAGAATCGATTTAGAGAAGATTAGAGTATGAAATGAGATTATGAGTCTAATATGGAACCATTGAGATTTAAAGACTAAGAGAGAGACTCAAAACTTGCTTGATCTTATTAATGAGAGAGTTTATATATTTATATGAAGGAGAGAGCTAGGGTTTTCGTATACAAGAGGATAAGGTAAGCATGTGGAGTCAATGCCTAATTCAAAACTATCCAATAAGGAGAGCCATCCGTGTGAGACCTCTCTAGCTGGCTGATGCCTTTTGCTTTTACATTCCAGCTGTGACAGCCTGTCCAAGACTCTCCCTTATCCTTTCCAACGGTCTGATCCATCCTCCAAAGGCTAAGGTAACTTCTCCTCTTTACTTAAGTAATTTGGGTAACTAGTGGTGAGGTTTGGTTGAGCTTTGGTCGATCCCATCTTGTACGGATGGTATGGCCATGTACGGCCTTGTACGGACTGGTTGATCCCAAAGCTCCCAAACCTTCCTAGTCTCCCTTCTCCTCATTCTACTCAAACCTCATCTCCCTTCTTCACTTAACTCAGCTCATCTCAACAAAAACCACCAAGAACACTCAAGAACATCAAGAACAGCTCAAGAACACAAAACTAGATTTTTAAGAACATGAATAACACACTTCCACCCTTTTAGTAACCTGGCTCTGATACCATATACACTTTTGTGTATTAGAGTGTGTTGTGTAAGATTAAAGAGATTAAGAGAATAAGTAGAGAGAGAATAGAGAGAATACTCAAAACTCCATTAATTGATTTAATGTCTCAGATACAAGTTATATATGAAGAGATAAGGCTGGTACAAAGGGGATTTCGAAATGGGACTCAAAGCATGTGAAGTCAAAGCTAGCTGGATGGTTGAGAGGCTTCACATGCTTGGACAGGCTGTAAAGTAGCTTTTCCTTTCCAGCTATGACCAGACCTTATCCAAACTGATCCTTTCTTATCCAGACTGCTCCTTGGCGTGATATACTCTCCAAAGTGTTGCAAGGTAATTTCCCAAGCCTTTAGCTTAGTTACCACAGTAAAAACTAAAGTTACTGTGGTAAATCCCCAAAGTTACTGACTGCTTCAATACTCTTCCTTTATCAATGTATCCACTCTTTATCACCTCTTCTTCTCAACACCTATGAGATTTATTCAACTTCCTGGTGATTATCCACCACTTTATGTATCCAAATCAAGCTTCTTACAAAGTGATTCATCCTGGTTTGATTAGAACGACGAAGAAGCTGTGCTATTCCCAAACAGGGAAACTGAAATCACCTGATTTGAAAATGGGATAACTTCTTCATCCCAACTCCTATGAGATTTATTCAACTTCCTGGTGATTCTCCATGTTGAGATAAGGAGATGAAGAGTTGATACATGGATAGAGGAAGGGATTTGGAGCAGGCAGTAACTTTGGAGATTTACCACAGTAACTTTATTGTTACTGTGGTAACTGAGTTAAAAGACTTGGAAAGTTACCTTGCATACATTTGGAGAGTGAAACACGCCAGGAGGAGTCTGGATAAGCAAGGGGGAGTTTGGATAAGGTCTGGTCAAGACTAGAGAGCTTTAGACAGGCTGGCACCAGCTGGAAAGCTAAAGCAAGATACCCAAGCATGTGAGGAACCTTATTGGCTAGTTTGAATGAAGCATCTTTGACTACACATGCTTCTGATCCTAGCTAGACTGAACCTGGACGTTTCTATGTATCCCTACTCTATATATGTTGTAAACTCTCTCATTAATTAATTAATGGAGTTTTGAGTCTCTCTCTTTATTCTCTCACTAAACTCTCTTAATCTCTTTAATCTCTTCATCTGATTATCCCTGTTTGGTTGAATCATGCTCTAATACACAAAAGTGTATATGGTATCAGAGCCAGGTTGCGCAAAGTGGGAGAGTGTGATTTCGTTTTCTTAAAAATCTTGAGTGTTCTTGGTGTTCTTAACTTCTGGGTTTCATTATCTTGGTGGCGTGAGAGTTTCTGGCGAATCCAAATCATCTCAACATGGAAATGGAACACATACCTGAGTTAACTGTGAAGACTGGAGAGGAGAGGCATGGCGAGTGGTCAAGGTGGGCCAAAAGAGCTTTGGAAAGCTGTGGGTTATGGAGCAGTCATGGAAAGGAGAAGCCTTTACAAGAAATGACTGCAAATGAAGGTCAGGCGTGGAGCCTGAGGTCTGAAGAAAGAGCTGTTCAAGGAAATCACACAAGATGTGAGATTGGAGCAGTTTGTGGGAGTATATCTGGTCTGAAGAAGGGCTGTGAGGTCAAGGGAACTCACAGCAGTCTTAAAAGAGGAGCAGAAGAACTTCATCAGCTTGTGGGAAAGCTGAAATACCTGTGGAAGGAGTTGAGTGTCTTGAGAACAAGGGCATCAGACCCGGAGATGATACAAAAGAGGATGGAGCAAGATGTAGTCTTGAGTCTTCTAGTCAGCTTAAACTCATCATATGGTCAGCTGATTATGCAAGTGATCAAAGGTGAAGAGCAAGCAGATGTGGATGGGTTGTGTGACTTGATTCAATCAGCTTATGATGTTCATGAGAAGAACAAGAAGCGGATCAAGAGGGGGAATGGTACAAAGTGTAAGAGAGCAAGCCTGAGGAGATTGTCCAAGATATGGATCCGAGGAAGAAAGACTAGGATGAAGAGGAGACAACTTGAAGTGGAACTGGAAGTGATCAAGGAGATTCAGCAACTGATGGTGTTGGGAGAATGCTCCTACTCAGCATACATGGGAGAAACAGTAGGAGACAGTGCGGATATGAGAGGAATGGATACCAAGAGGGCAGATGAGTGTGTGACAAGAAAGGAATGGGATGAGTTTATTAAGCATGTGTATGCTTTGGCTACAACCCGGAGTCTGGGTGCTCCTGCCAAAGCATCCACATCTAAACCCATCATCATTGACTCTGGAGCAACACACCACATGATCAGTGACAAGAGCCTAATAAGTGAGGTTACAACAGCAACAGGGAGTGTAGTGATAGCCAATGGTACCAGGATCCCAATACAAGGAGTGGGAAACCTCAAGCTGTTTGAGAAGAACTCCACTGCCTTCTACCTACCTCAGTTTACATCCAATCTAATCTCAGTTAAGAAGGCTACAGTTGATTTGGATTGTCAAGTGGTTTTCAGACCAAATGAAGTTGAGTTCCAGGATTTGAAGACTGGAAGGGTTATTGGCAGAGGAGACAGCAAGCATCAGCTCTATCATCTCCAAACAACTGAGGCGTCTAGTCCTGTGGGGTCTGTGTGTTTAAGCAGCACAACGGATAGGTGTGATAATCTCACATGGCATGCAAGGCTGGGACATCCTCATGCCAAGGCAATTGAACTGATTCTACCTAGTATGGCGTTCAATCACTTGGAGTGTGAAGCTTGTATACTTGGAAAGCACTATAGGACTGTCTTCCCAACATCAGAAACCAGATATGAGAATTGCTTTGATCTGGTGCATTCAGACGTGTGGACAGCTCCCTGTATGTCTAGAGACAGCCATAAGTACTTTGTGACATTCATTGATGAGAAGTCAAAGTACACATGGATCACCATGATTCCCTCCAAAGACAGAGTCCTAGAAGCCTTCATGAACTTCCAATCATATGTTACTAACCAGTACAATGCCACTGTGAAGATTCTGAGGTCTGATAATGGAGGAGAATACACTAGCAATGCTTTCAAGAGTCATCTTGCAAAGCATGAGATTGTGCAACAAACTAGTTGTCCTTACACACCACAACAAAATGGGGTGGCTGAGAGGAAGAACAGACATTTGATGGAGGTTGCGAGATCAATAATGTTCCACATGAATGTCCCTAAAAGGTTTTGGAGTGATGCTGTTCAGACCGCTTGCTATCTCATCAATAGAGTGCCAACCCGTGTCTTGAAGAAACTGTCTCCCTTTGAAGTATTGAACAAGACCAAGCCACACATTGATCATTTGAGAGTCTTTGGGTGCTTATGTTATGTGATGATCCCCGGAGAAAGAAGGAACAAGCTAGAAGCAAAGAGTACTAAAGCTATGTTCATTGGGTACTCAATCACTCAGAAAGGCTACAAATGTTATGATCCAATAACTAGGAAGGTTATGGTATCTAGAGAAGTGAAGTTTGTTGAGTCTACAGGGTATTATAAGGAGAAGAAATGGGAAGACCTAGAGGATCTGTCCCAAGTTCCATCAGAGAAGGCAACAACATTGAGAGTGTTGTTGGAGAGGCTAGGGATAGGATTATCCCAAGATCAGGAACCAGGAAGAACATGACCTTCTAATCAAGCTGGAGAAGCTGGAGGAACAACCCCTGTTGATCATGAGAGGGGGAATGGATCTGAATCAGGGGAGCAGGAGCATAACCAAGAGGATTCAGGTCAGCATGATCAGGAGGAGACACAGGAAGTAGAGAATGTTGCTCAGTCTAGTGGAGATAAGCAAGGAGAGTCTACTGGTACAGAAGAGAGTGAAGCTCAGTCAGGTGGAAATGAGCAGGGAGAACCTTCTGGTTTAAGAGAGGACGCACAAGAGAATGTTCAGGCTCAAGAACAGGTTGAGACCTTGCGGAGGAGCACAAGGATAAGGAGGGATCCTTCCAACTGGGTAACACGAGAGTGTACTACAATGCCCAGGCTGTGGAGCATCCCTCTCAAGCCATGTGTTCCTTTGCAGAATATCCAGAAGAGCACATGGTGTTTATGAGTAACTTGGATGAGAATGAGATACCAAGATCTTATGAAGAAGCTATGAAGCACAAGGTGTGGAGAGATTCAGTAGGAGATGAAAGGGATGCAATGATCAGGAATGACACTTGGTATGAAAGTGAGTTACCTAGAGGAAAGAAGGCAGTTTCAAGCAAGTGGATTTTCACCATCAAATATCTTGCAAATGGGGAGATAGACAGGCACAAGACCAGGCTGGTTGCAAGAGGATTTACACAGACTTATGGAGAAGATTACATTGATACTTTTGCACCAGTGGCCAAGCTTCATCCAAGATTACATATGCAGGCACCAAAGGTTCATCATTGGAAGATGGTTGATAGGATACTGGGGTATTTGAGTGGCACGTCTGGTCAAGGAGTTTGGATGGGTTGTAATGGCAGTACAGAAGTGGTTGGATATTGTGATGCTGATTGGGCAGGAGATAGAGTGGACAGAAGATCAACTACTGGGTATTGTACATTCATTGGAGGGAACTTGGTCACTTGGAAGAGTAAGAAGCAGAAGGTTATCTCCTGTTCAAGTGCTGAAGCTGAGTATAGAGCCATGTTGAATCTGACAAACGAGTTGGTGTGGATTAAGGGGATCTTGAAGCATTTGGAGATTGAGCAAAGCACTCCTATGACAATGCATTGTGACAATCAAGCAGCTATCCACATTGCTTCTAACTCAGTCTTTCATGAGAGGACGAAGCATATAGAAGTTGATTGCCACAAGGTGAGACAGATGATTATACTTGGAGTGATATTGCCATGTTATACAAGAAGTGAAGATCAGCTTGCAGATGTGTTTACTAAGGCAGCGAGAGTAAAGATAATGGAGTCCATACTATCAAGACTTGGACTCATTGATCTTACTCCTATGAGCTGAGCCCCTTAACCATGGAGTCTCCACTCTTTTTCCCTCATCAAGGTTTTATCCCATTGGGTTTTCCTTGGTGAGGTTTTTAATGAGGGAGGTCTTCATGGTTTCCAAGCTTGACTTGTTCTACATGGTCAAGCTTGAGGGGGAGTGTTGAGATAAGGAGATGAAGAGTTGATACATGGATAGAGGAAGGGATTTGGAGCAGGCAGTAACTTTGGAGATTTACCACAGTAACTTTATTGTTACTGTGGTAACTGAGTTAAAAGACTTGGAAAGTTACCTTGCATACATTTGGAGAGTGAAACACGCCAGGAGGAGTCTGGATAAGCAAGGAGGAGTTTGGATAAGGTCTGGTCAAGACTAGAGAGCTTTAGACAGGCTGGCACCAGCTGGAAAGCTAAAGCAAGATACCCAAGCATGTGAGGAACCTTATTGGCTAGTTTGAATGAAGCATCTTTGACTACACATGCTTCTGATCCTAGCTAGACTGAACCTGGACGTTTCTATGTATCCCTACTCTATATATGTTGTAAACTCTCTCATTAATTAATTAATGGAGTTTTGAGTCTCTCTCTTTATTCTCTCACTAAACTCTCTTAATCTCTTTAATCTCTTCATCTGATTATCCCTGTTTGGTTGAATCATGCTCTAATACACAAAAGTGTATACTCCACAACTTTATGTATCCAAATAAAGCTTCTTACAAAGTGATTCATCCTGGTTTGATTGGAACGACGAAGAAGCAGTGCTATTCCCAAACTGGGAAACTGGAATCACCTGATTTGAAAGTGGGATAACTTCTTCATGCCAACTCCTATGAGATTTATTCAACTTCCTGGTGATTCTCCACCACTTTATGTATCCAAATCAAGCTTTTCACAAAGTGATTCATCCTGGTTTGATTGGAACGACGAAGAAGATGTGCTATTCCCAAACTGGGAAACTGGAATCACCTGATTTGAAAGTGGGATAACTTCTTCATGCCAACTCCTATGAGATTTATTCAACTTCCTGGTGATTCTCCACCATTTTATGTATCGAAATCAAGCTTTTCACAAAGTGATTCATTCTGGTTTGATTGGAACGACGAAGAAGCTGTGCTATTCCCAAACTGGGAAACTGGAATCACCTGATTTGAAAGTGGGATAACTTCTTCATGCCAACTCCTATGAGATTTATTCAACTTCCTGGTGATTCTCCACCACTTTATGTATCCAAATCAAGATTCTTGCAAAGAGATTCATCCTGGTTTGATTGGAACGACGAAGAAGCTGTGCTATTCCCAAACGGGGAAACTGGACTTACCAGATTTGAAAGTGGGATAATTTCTTCATGCCAACTCCTATGAGATTTATTCAACTTCCTGGTGATTGATTCTCCACCACTTTATGTATCCAAATCAAGCTTCTTACAAAGAAATTCATCCTGGTTTGATTCGAACGACGAAGAAGCTGTGTTATTCCCAAACGGGGAAACTGGACTTACAAGATTTGAAAGTGGGATAATTTCTTCATCCCAACTCCTATGAGATTTATTCAACTTCCTGGTGATTCTCCACCACTTTATGTATCCAAATCAAGCTTCTCACAAAGTTATTCATCCTGGTTTGATTGGAACGACGAAGAAGCTGTGCTATTCCCAAACTGCGAAACTGGAATCACCTGATTTGAAAGTGGGATAACTTCTTCTTGCCAACTCCTATGAGATTTATTCAACTTCCTGGTGATTCTCCACAATATTATGTATCCAAATCAAGCTTCTTACAAAGTGATTCATCCTGGTTTGATTGGAACGACGAAGAAGCTGTGCTATTCCCAAATTGGGAAACTAGAATCACCTGATTTGAAAGTGGGATAACTTCTTCATGCCAACTCCTATGAGATTTATATTAGATTTTGTGATTTAAAGAGTGATTAAGTTTAATCTGAGACTTAAAGAGATTGGAGATTAAGAACAAGAGAGAGAGAGAGACTCAAAACTCCATTAATTAATAACTGATGAGGTTTACAAGTATTAATAGAGAGAGCAACAAGGAAATTCGAAATGTATAAGCATGTGTAGTCAAATGACAGGCTGGAACTCCTTTTGAATCACTTGGCTGTGCTTTCTCACATGCTTGCACTAGTATAAAAGCATCCTCTCCTTTCCAGCATCATACAGGCTATCAAAGTGCTCCCTTATCCTTCCTTATCCTTTCTGGTCGAATCTTATCTCTTCTCTTCACTAAGTTACCTTCTTATCCCATCAGATAACTTCCCCAAGTAGTTATTGTGGTTAAACTAAAGTTACCACAGTAAAACTCCAAAGTTACTGTCTGCTCCAAATCTCTTCCTCTCTCAATATATCAACTCTTTATTCTCTCATCTCAACACTCCCCCTCAAGCTTGACCATGTGGAACAAGTCAAGCTTGGAAGGACCATGAGATCTCCCTCATTAAAACCTCATTAAGGAAAACCCATTGGGACAAAACCTTAATAAGGAAAGAGTAGAGATCACATGATCAGGAGAGTGTATAGACTAGCCCTTAGGCGAGAGATCAATGAGTCCTAACCTGATGTGTATGGACTCCATTGTCTTTTGCCTTGCTGCCTTTGTGAACACATCTGCTAACTGATCCTCACTCCGAGTATAACAAGGTAGAATTACCCCAAGAATCATCATCTGCCTCACCTTGTGACAATCAACCTCAATGTGCTTTGTTCTCTCATGGAACACAGAATTAGATGCAATGTGGATAGCTGCTTGATTATCACAATGCATTGTCATTGGCGTTGCTTGAATAATCTCCAGATGCTTCAAAATCCCTTTTATCCACACTAGCTCATTTGTAAGCTTCAGCATATTGCTCTATACTCGGCCTCAGCACTGGAACAGGACACTACCTTCTGCTTCTTACTCTTCCAAGTGACCAAGTTACAACCAATGAATGTACAATAGCCTGTGGTTGATCTTCTGTCTGCTCGGTCTCCAGCCCAATCTGCATCACAGTAGCCTACAACCTCAGTACTCTTGTTACATCCCATCCATACTCCAAGACCAGTAGTTCCATTCAGATACATCAAGATCCTTTCCACCATCCGCCAATGGTGCTCCTTAGGAACTTGCATGTGTTGACTGACTTGATTCACCGCAAAACACACATCAGGTCTAGTAATGGTAAGATAAATCAACTTCCCCACTAGCTTCCTATATAGCTTAGGATCATGGAACAGATTGCTATCCTCAATCTCCCCCTCACGTGGAACCTTGTAACCATCCTCCATTGGCATCTTGGCTGTCTTTCCTCCATAGACATCTGCTCCCTTCAAGAGATCAATCACATACTTCCTTTGGGACATAAACAATCCTTCCTTTGATCTGCATATCTCAATCCCAAGAAAATACTTCATTTCCCCCAAGTCTTTAATTTCAAAGCTTGCCTTGAGATACTCCTTTGTAGCCTTAATACCTTCCTTATCACTGCCTGTGATGATGATATCATCCACATACACAAGCAACACCACAATACCAGATGAGGTGGTTAGGGTAAAGAGAGTGTGATCCAATTCTGACTTTCTGAACCCTCTCCCCTTCAGTGTAGTACTCAACTTGTTGTACCATGCCCTTGGAGACTGCTTGAGACCATAGATAGCTTTCCTCAACCTCAACACATTACCCTTCTTTACTAGATGTTCAAGACCTGGTGGTGGATGCATGTATACTTCATCTTCCAACTCTCCTTGAAGAAATGCATTCTTCACATCCATTTGCCACAAATCCCACTCAAGATTCACAGCTAAAGATAATACAATCCTGATAGTATGAAGTTTAGCCACAGGAGCAAAGGTCTCAACATAGTCCTCACCATATGTCTGAGTAAATCCTCTTGCCACCAACCTAGACTTGCGCCTCTCTATTCTTCCATCAGGATGAAACTTGATTGTGAACACCCATTTACTAGTCACTGCCTTCTTCCCTTTAGGCAGCTCACTCTCATACCACGTTTCATTCTTAATCATGGCTCCGGACTCATCAGCAACTGAATCTCTCCACTCCTTTAAAGCCATAGCTTCTTCATATGTCCTTGGAATATAGCTCTCATCCAAGCTTACTGTGAAGGCTGTATGCTCGTCCGGAAACTCTGCAAAGGAACACATAGCTTGAGAAGGATGCTCCACAGCCTGGGCATTGTAGTACACTCTCGTGTTTACCCAGTTGGAAGCATCTCTCTTCACAATTGTGCTCCTTCTTAGCTCCTGAACTTGTTCTTCTTGTGTCTCTTGTCCATCTTCACTTGATTGAGCACCACTCTCATTTGACCCATTAGGATCTCCTTCCCACTCTCCACTCTCATCTGAGCCAGTAGACTCTCTTTGCCCATCTCCACTAGACTGAGCACCAGTCTCTACTTCCTGTGTCACCTCTTGATTATGCTGGCCTGAATCTTCTTGATTTTGCACTTGCTCATGAGATTCAGTTCCATTCCCCCTCTCATGATCAAGAGAAGTTTCTCTTTCAGCTTCACTAGTCGGATTGGAAGACTCTCTTCTTCCAGATTCCTGATCCTTGGATAACCCTATCCCTAGCTTCTCCAACAGCACCCTCAGTGTTGTTGCTCTATCAGATGGAGCTTGAGACAAATCCTTCAGATTTTCCCACTCCTTTTCTTCATAATACCTTTTTGATTCAATAAACTTCACTTCTCTAGATACCATCACTCTCCTTGCTTCAGGATCATAGCACTTGTATCCCTTCTGAGTGATAGAGTATCCAATGAACATAGCCTTAGTACTCTTTGCCTCCAGCTTGTTTCTCTGTTCTCCTGGAGTCATGACATAGCATACACACCCAAATACTCTTAGGTGATCAATAAAAGGCTTGCTCTTATTCAGCACCTCAAATGGAGACAGATTCTTCAGTATCTTGGTTGGGACCCGGTTGATGAGATAGCAAGCAGTCTGTACAGCATCTCCCCAAAAACGTTTTGGGACATTTGCATGAAACATCATCGACCTAGCAACCTCCATCAAGTGCCTATTCTTCCTCTCAGCTACACCATTCTGCTGTGGTGTGTAGGGACAACTGGTCTGATGCACAATCCCATGCTTGGCTAGATGACTCTTGAAGGCATTGCTGATATATTCACCTCCGTTGTCTGATCTCAGTACCTTCACAGTGGCATTGTATTGATTAGATACATATGCTTGGAAGTTCACAAAATCTTCTAGCACCCTATCTTTAGATGGAAGCAATGTGAGCCATGTATACTTGGACTTCTCATCAATGAATGTCACAAAGTATTTATGGCTGTCTCTAGACATGCATGGAGCTGTCCACACATCCGAGTGAACTAGATCAAAGCAATGCTCATAAGTAGTCTCAGATGTTGGGAAAACAGTCCTACAATGCTTTCCTAATATGCATGCTTCACAATTCAAGTGATTGAATGACATATTAGGGATTATCAATTCAATGGCACGAGCATGAGGATGTCCTAATCTAGCATGCCAAGTAATACTATCAATCTTCTCAGCAGTACTACTCAAGCAAATAGAATCAAAGGGATTAGAGGTCTTAGCCAAGTTGAGGTGGTATAGCTGATTCTTGCTGTCTCCTCTGCCAATAACTCTCCCAGTCTTCAAATCTTGAAACTCAACTTCATCAGGTCTGAATACTACTTGACAATCAAGATCAATGGTAGCTTGCTTCACAGATAATAGATTTGAAGTGAACTGAGGCATGTAGAAGGCAGCCGTGTCCTTCTCAAACAGTTTTAGCTTTCCCACTCCTTCTATTGGGATCATGGCACCATTAGCTATCATAACACTCCCTGTTGCAGCCTTGATCTCACTTATAAGCGTCCTATCACTGATCATGTGATGACTTGCTCCAGAATCAATCACAATGGGTTTAGAAGCTCCGGATTGTATAGCATGCTTCCTGCTTGCTGCTAAGGCTTGTACTTGTTCCATGAACACTCTCCATTCCTTCCTGGTGATGCGATCATCAGCTCCACTCCCTTTCTCCTGCTCTTTTAACACACCACTATTTTCTACTGATTCCCCCATGTAGGCTGAGTAAGAACACTCTCCCACAACTCTCTTCCTACCCTTTCCTATGTTGATAGAAGCTTTGGATAGCATTCTGCACCTCCTCTTCTTCCGGAAGCTCTCACTCCTACTCCCGGTTAGCCTCCATGAGCTCTCATCCTACTCATGGTTAGCCTCTCATCATCTCTCATTATCTCATACGCCCTTCTTATAAGCACACAGATCTCTTCCATTTCCGGAAGCTGTTCCCCTCTTAGAACCATCTCCACCAGCCACCCATATGATGACTCCATGCTCGCCAAGAGCTTCAAGACCGTCGCTTGCTCTTATGTAGTATCCCCATCCACATGGGATCTCAACCCTTGTAGTTCAACCCACAAATGTTGTAGCTTCCTCACATGGTTATTGAACCCTTCTCTTCCTGGTTTAACTTCACTAATCACCTTCTTGACTTCATACACTCTCCTAAGACTGATCTTGTTCTCATAAACATCTTCAATCTTCTCAAGCAGTGTACTTTCTTTAAGACTAAAGCAATTTCCACTTGTTTCCCTTGCTGTCTGATCTTTCTCAGCAGCTTTCCCCTTCAAAGACTCTTCCTTCTCATGGTTTCTCCAAACTCCACACCTTTTCAGAGTTGTTTTCATTTGTGAGAACCACCCCCACTCATTCCCTCTCTCTTTCTTCTCTTCACGCCTTGTTGTACCAGATTGAAGCAGCTCCATTTTCTTTAGCCTAGATCTTCCCTCAAATGCTTCTAATCTCCCACGCCAAGCTTAACTACAAGCTAGACCCCTCTTCTGACCTTGTCACACGCCTAAAGAGACTCCCTTGAAGCTGACTCTCCAAAAGAAACACTAACAGACACAAACTTGACTTTTAAAGGATCTAGCTCTTGAAAAATCTCAAGAACTCTCAAGAACACTCAAGAACACTCAAAAACATTTACAAAAACGAAATCACTCTTTCCTTTTAAAGGAACCTGGCTCTAATACCATATTAGATTTTATGATTTAAAGAGTGATTAAGTTTAATCTGAGACTTAAAGAGATTGGAGATTAAGAACAAGAGAGAGAGAGACTCAAAACTCCATTAATTTATAACTGATGAGGTTTACAAGTATTAATAGAGAGAGCAACAAGGAAATTCGAAATGTATAAGCATGTGTAGTCAAATGACAGGCTGGAACTCCTTTTGAATCACTTGGCTGTGCTTTCTCACATGCTTGCACTAGTATAAAAGCATCCTCTCCTTTCCAGCATCATACAGGCTATCAAAGTGCTCCCTTATCCTTCCTTATCCTTTCTGGTCGAATCTTATCTCTTCTCTTCACTAAGTTACCTTCTTATCCCATCAGATAACTTCCCCAAGTAGTTACTGTGGTTAAACTAAAGTTACCACAGTAAAACTCCAAAGTTACTGTCTGCTCCAAGAAGATGCCATTGCAGTGTGATTGGCTACTTTAGTCATGGGACAGGCTGGCCTTGGCTGTAAAGACAAGGAGAGCCACGACCATGAACCTGGACTGATCTGTGGACGGATTAGGAGGAGCCTAAGGAGAGCCAATCATCATCCAGCCTTCCCCATTTTGCATTAAACCAATCAGGCTCCACCTCCCCTTAACCAATCAGCATCAACTACTCAGATTGCAACAAGACCAGCTCATCTACACCATCCATTCCTCTTAAGTTATTTACAGCCATTAGATATAGGTTTAAGATGTCTCAGATTGTAAAAGCCTATATAAAGAGATGTATGAGGCAATTTGTAACTCTTAAGAGAGTTAGGGGAATTTCCCCTTCTCCTTCATAATAGAAAAGTGTTCTTGGATCAGAATCCCTTATTCTCTCCCTTTCTTAGTCTCTAATCTTCTAATCTCTCAAAGTCTTTTGTTTCTGATCTGAGTAAACACTTAATCACTCATAAACACTTCCACTAATCTATCTCTCTTTAAATCACCTAAATCAAACTCTCTCTCTCTGCCCTATTGGGTTTCACACAAACACACAGCCTGAGATCTCTGAAAATCTCATATGGTATCAGAGCCAGGTTCATCTGAATCTGGTTCTTAGCTTCCGCAAAAGCTCACAAGCTCCTCTCATGTCGTTTTGAAACCAAGAAGAAGCTTAGATGATCCAGCCGGCTGTTCAACATCTCAAGTGGAAGATGGGTTCATCCCTGGTGTCCAGAAGCTGTATGTGGTCGTTTCTCACCCTCTCATGACGCCCATGGAGAAAGAAGACTCTTGGAAACAAGGCAAGAAGTGGTCTGATCAACCAAGCTTCAAAAGCTTTATCCAAGCTGTTTCTTATTCACTGTCCAAGAAGAAAGGTGATAGCTTTCATCTGGTACTGGTGTGGCGAGTTTAACATGAAGAAAGGTGGGGTCTTTGACATGCAGAGTTCAAGAGAAAGGTCCATGGGAGAAGTAGAAGTTGGGGTCGACACCAACAGCTCACTGTCTTGCCATGTTCTATGGAGTTTTAAGGAACTAACACTAGTTCCTTGGCTGTAAGAAACCTCTTTCTCTTGTTTAAAGCTTGTGTATGTGAACTGAATGATGTATTAAACAGGTTGTGATGTTGTGATGTGATTGAAAACCTGAGGATGTGTTTAAATATTGCTAGATATGAAATGTTTAGAATCTGTCCCAGGATGCTTAAAAAGAGTTGGTTGGTGACTGAGAATTGTTGCTTGAATCTGGTTCATAATGAATGTCTGCTAGGGAGTTAGTAGTATTGTCTAAACCTGATTGCTTTCATGAATTGAAACCGAGCTTAAAGTGGAGTGTAGAGTGTTGTTGCTGCCTTAGGTTGATGCACTTTGATTCAAGTCTAAGATGCAGTTAAGGCAGAAGTTAAAAATGCCTAAGTAGCTTGCATAAATCTGGAAAAGAAAGTGCTTGTGCTTAGAGAGTTTGCTTGCAAAGATTAGAACTTGAAAGTGTCTTGTATAATCTGTTGCAATGCTTGTGATATTGGTGATCAACCTTGATGATGTGTCAAGGATTGATACCAATACCTTTGTGTCTTATCTATGCTGGAGTTTGAGTGATGTTTCAGGTTCACAAGAAGTGTTCTTTGCTCACCATCCATCCAAGTAGAAGAGGAAGACTTTGCCCATTGTTGAAGCAATGGAGAATGGCTTGTGTGTATGGCCGGTTGAGAAGCGCAGCTAGTGATAGTGATGCGCTCCTGGTTCATGGAGACACACAAGGAAAGGTCATCACCTAAGTCTTGAGGAGACCGGTGACCTGAAGGCATTGGAGCTGAAGGAAATGGGAGATCGGTTGACTTAAGCGCAGCTGTAGGAAGTGATGCGCTCCCGGTTTGGAGTCTCATTGAGGCTCACTTCAAGCTTGAACCTAGACTCAGTCAAGCTTGAGGTGGGGATTCAAGTGAGCTACCAGAAGATCCTCGAAGCTCAGTGACCTGTTTCCTCCTTACCATTGCAAGCATCCGAAGAAGGAGCCAACCCGGGTTTAGGCAGTGGCGTGTCTACTCAAGAGATTGTTCAGAGCAGTCTTGGCTGTGTATGAAGAAGGTTACTCTATCAATGCGGCCTCTAGTGTGAGGTGGTTGAAGAGGGAACTGAGGTATCTACCAGCAGTCCATCAAGGGTGGCGAGTTATGAAGAGAGGTTGCAATGGTTTGTTCAGTCTAGATCATGAAGCCTTCTTGCTGTCCAAGCTTGATCCTTGAAAGAGGTCTCAAGCTTGAGGGGGAGTGTTGAAGTGGCTTCAATGATCAGATAGAGTTTCAGCAGTGAGGGATTCAAGTGGCTAGTGAAGAGCAGCCACTCCTAACCATTTAAACAAGGGAGTAAACCTGATCTTATACTTTACATACTTTCATGACAGGTTTATCTCTTGAGGACTGATACACTTGTGGAATGATGTATCAGGTACTTGTATCTATCAAGGAAGGTCTGGTGTGTCCAAGCACTTAAACCTAACAAGAAGTTAGGTGAAAGGGGGAGAGACCAAGATCTGTTTTAAAGAAGAGTACAAGACATGGTGATGATGTGCAATGAAGAGAAGAACGAGTGTGCATCACAGATAGGCCGTGATCCAGGGTCTTTGTGTCCATCACACTGATACTAAGACACAAAGACCCACTGGCCAATCCCCAGGCCTTGATGAACCTACTCTTTTTCCCTTACAAGGTTTTGTCCCAAAGGGTTTTCCTTGTAAGGTTTTTAATGAGGGGATTCTTCAAGGTTCCAAGCTTGACTTAGGATCAACTAAAGTCAAGCTTGAGGGGGAGTGTTAACTTGAAGAGAAGAAATGGAGAAACTAAAGGTGTTGAGTTGAGTTGGGGCTTGTGCCATATGATAGGGCAAGGTGTCCAGAAGTGTCATGATGGATGTGCAATGTTAGGGCCAAGTCTAGGAGAGACTTAGAAGTGTATTTGGGAGCAAATGGACAAGTGTGCAAAGATAGGGCGAGGCAGTACGGATCCGTACTGTCCGTACATGTCTGTACTGCCTCGCCCTATCTTTGCACACTTGTCCATTTGCTCCCAAATACACTTCTAAGTCTCTCCTAGACTTGGCCCTAACATTGCACATCCATCATGACACTTCTGGACACCTTGCCCTATCATATGGCACAAGCCCCAACTCAACTCAACACCTTTAGTTTCTCCATTTCTTCTCTTCAAGTTAACACTCCCCCTCAAGCTTGACTTTAGTTGATCCTAAGTCAAGCTTGGAACCTTGAAGAATCCCCTCATTAAAAACCTTACAAGGAAAACCCTTTGGGACAAAACCTTGTAAGGGAAAAAGAGTAGGTTCATCAAGGCCTGGGGATTGGCCAGTGGGTCTTTGTGTCTTAGTATCAGTGTGATGGACACAATGACCCTGGATCACGGCCTAACTGTGATGCACACTCGTTCTTCTCTTCATTGCACATCACCACCATGTCTTGTACTCTTCTTTAGAACAGATCTTGGTCTCTCCCCCTTTCACCTAACTTCTTGTTCGGTTGAAGTGCTTGGACACACCAGACCTTCCTTGATAGATACAAGTACCTGATACATCATTCCACAAGTGTATCAGTCCTCAAGAGATAAACCTATCATGAAAGTATGTAAAGTATAAGATCAGGTTTACTCCCTTGTTTAAATGGTGAGGAGTGGCTGCTCTTCACTAGCCACTTCAACACTTCCTTATCCTTTCTGGTCGAATCTTATCTCTTCTCTTCACTAAGTTACCTTCTTATCCCATCAGATAACTTTCCCAAGTAGTTACTGTGGTTAAACTAAAGTTACCACAGTAAAACTCCAAAGTTACTGTCTGCTCCAAATCTCTTCCTCTCTCAATATATCAACTCTTTATTCTCTCATCTCAACAATTTATTCAACTTCCTGGAGATTCTCCACCACTTTATGTATCCAAATCAAGCTTTTCTGGTGCAGCTTGGGTATGGCTTCTGCTCCTGGATCACTTGAAGGGGAACAGATAGGGGTGTTCTAAGAGGCTACTAGCTCTCCTTTGAACTGTGGTCGTCTCCCTGAGCCTGTGGATTGGCGACAGAGATGGTTTGCTACTCAAAGACACAAGATCACCTTGTATTGTCTAAGATGGGATTCACAGGAATTCCTTCCTTTAAGTGAGATCAATGTTCTTGAGCTGAACAGAGAAAGCTAGAGACAAGACAACAACGTTGACTGAATAATTCTTAGATTGAAAGTTGAGAAAGCAAAGCTGCCTCCCTCATGTCTTAAAGAAATCGACAGAAAACCCTAGAAGTAAACCAAGATGGTTTAATTCTAATTCTAATTCTAATCCTAAACCCACGAAATTGGTTTATTTAAAATCCTAATTGTCTTTGGTTTAAATTAAATGAAAGCCCAATAACCAAAGCCCTTACAAAGTAATTAAATTAAACCAACAGGCTGGTTTATCTTGATCTCCTTGTCTTGATCCAAGACCCACGATTTTGGCTATCTCCTGGAGCCTCTCCTCTTGTTCTCTCAGCCTTGATCTAGTAGTTGGTCCACTCCACACACTGGTTGGGTCAAATGATGTCTCACTCTGGTTCTGGTTCTCTTCAGTATCCTCAGCTTCACATCTCTCTCTTACGGCAGTCTCATCACTTGGCTCATCCTCATCAGTCTCACTCAGCTCCTCTTCTATGTCTCTAGTCATGGCTACACCATCCCCTCCTCCTTTAAAAGGATTTGACCTCAAATCCGAATCATCTGCAATAAAAGGATCCAAGTCAGAAACATTGAAAGTAGAACTGACTGTGTATTTCCCTTCAAGATCGATCTGATAGGCATTGTTGTTGATTCTCTTTAGCACTCTGAAGGGTCCATCTTTCCTTGGTAGCAACTTTGATTTCCTCTCCACCGGAAACCTCTCTTTTCTCATGTGAATCCACACAAGATCACCCGGTTCAAGTACTAGCTCCTTGCGCCCCTTGTTCTTCTGTCTCTCATACATCTTGGTCCTCTCCTCAATGTTCTTCCTGACCTGTTCATGCAAAGACAAAACAAACTCGGCCTTTTGCTTGCCATCAAGGTTAGTTTATTCTTTTAAAGGTAGAGCAAATAAATCAAGAGGAGACAATGGGTTAAAACCGTAAACAACTTGAAAAGGTGAGAGTTTAGTAGCTGAATGCACTGCTCTGTTATATGCAAACTCTACATGTGGTAAACAATCCTCCCATGTCCTAATGTTACTCTTAATGATGGCACGCAAAAGAGTAGACAATGTCCTATTGACTGATTCAGTTTGACCATCAGTTTGGGGATGACAAGTAGTTGAAAACAACAGCTTAGTTCTCAACTTTCCCCACAGAGTTTTCCAGAAGTAGCTAGGGAACTTTGTATCTCTATCAGAAACTATAGTCCTAGGCATACCATGCAATCTAACAACTTCTCTAAAGAATAGATCAGCTACCAAAGATGCATCATCAGTTTTATGACAAGGTATGAAGTGAGCCATCTTAGAAAATCTATCAACAACCACAAAGATACTATCTCTTCCTTTCTTAGTTCTAGGCAATCCTAAGACAAAGTCCATAGATAATACACTCCTAGGATGCTTCTCTGGTTGGAATGGGATAGATCCTTGCAAACAGAGAATCAAAGACTCAATCTGTTTCAAGGTTTGTGGAATGAATGGTGACACAAAGAGATGTGAGAGGTCTCCTTGATACTCCTAAGTGAATCCCTTGGATATGACGACACACCAAGACAAACACTCTTGTGGTTTTGTTAGATATGACACACTAACAAAGACTCAAGAAATCTCAGATCTACAAGAAGACTTGCAGCCGTCAGAGAGAGACAAGAGTCTGAAAATAAAAGATTGGATAGTTCTATTAGGGTTTTCAGACACATATTTATAGAGAAGGCAAGGAACATGCTCCTTGGTCTCTAAATGAGCCTTAAAAATAAACCTTATAAAAACTTTATAAAACCTTATAAGGGTTCTCAAGTCTGGCAGCTTAATTCTCAAGTCTAGCAGCCTAATTCTCAAGTCTAGCAGCCTAATTCTGCTTCATGTTAACAAAGATAAATAATTAAAATAAAGTCTTGAACTGTCAAATGAGTGATAGGAAAGCAACATATGGCCTCATTAAAAACCTATCTTTGGAAAACCCAGTGGGACAAAACCAAAGATAGGGAAAAAGAGCACACATATGTTACTTGCTCATTTGATGTCTATCTTGGAGCTGAGATGGCTTGAATTGTGGCAAGTGTGTCTTGGTTGATCAAGCTTCTTCCAAGACTCTCTTCTTGCTTCAGTGATGTCTTAAGTAATCCTCCAATGGCTTCTTTGAGTTGCTTGCTTCTGGCTCGAGTCATAGGACCTTCAGATATGGCTAGAGCTCCTCCATCAGCTGGATCATCCATGCTCTCATTATCTTCTTTGTTTGGCTGGTCCATGATCATATCATCCCCTCCCTCTTGAAAAGGATTTGTCCTCAAATCTAGCTCATCTGCAACAAAAAGAGCCAAGTCAGTAACATTAACATTGATAGTCAGATTACACTTACCTTGCAAGCCTCTTTGATAGGCATTGTTGCTGACTAGATTTGTTTGGTAGAAGGAAATGATACGTTGGGCTCTCCATACTCCTGATGCATTCCCCAAACCCGATTCACACACACTGAAACAAAACAAGTTAGCACATGCGAAGTTGTCATAAAGTAAGAGTCTTATCCCAAATTTGTTTCTGCTCGGTTTTGGATTGTAGGCTGCATCTGGAGGTGCTTCTTTGATGATGATAAAGCCAGGGACGTCTTGGTGGTTATCCTGGTCTAGATCAGGTGGTTTTAATCTCTTATCTTCCTCATTTTTGTAGTTTCTTCTTATATGCTTCCAAGCTCTCTTAAAATCTGCACATGGCTCTTTTGACAAAAACAAGTGCATCATATCTGTATAATTAGTGATAAAAGAATTCTTGAAAACATGATCACTTACATTAACATACTCACCTGGTCGCCATAGATAGAATTGAGATGTTCTAAACTCAGAAAATTTCAAACAAAGCAAACACAGGATCACCCGACTTCTAAAACTCATAACTATTTCACCTGAGAAGCTTTGGACATGATTCCAATTCGACGTGAGACCCAGATGAGTTAAGTTTCTATTGCAGTCGAGTTTGTTGCTTAATTTCTTTTGGTTGTTGAGATATGGTCCTCGGACTGCTCCTATGTCAAAGCTGGCGTCTAGACAGTTTGATTGTTGCGTCTCCAACTTAGCCAATGACTCATAATTGACACTCTGATCATTATGGCCCCTCTTTTCGAAAAGTGTAGACCTCAAAACAATTTTACCTGTTCCAACAGCAAGCAAATCAGGTTTCATATTTTTCTTTGAGTTTAGATAGTTACCTCGGGTTGGTTTATTTGGAGATTGATGTAGACTGAGTCCATCTGGTGGTTTCTCCTTGATTTGAGAAAAAAAACATGAGTTCTCCTCCTGCTCCAGTAATCACTTTACCATTTACTTTAGTGAAATCTCCATCTCCACTCATGGTTTGACAATCTCTGAAATGGTATTGAAGCTTTTGCAAATCTGGTGGCTTCCACACCTTGACATGATCAAGAAGCAAGGCATTTTTATCAGCTTCCAACTCTTTATTACCCCAGCTGGTTCTAGTACGAGCAGAGCACTCCCCAAGGATTATAAATATGCTGTCATCTGCTCCAGGTTTCCAAAAGTAGATCTGTAACCTTCCAGTCCAATCAGAGTTAAGCATCTCTCGGAAATGATCCAAAGCGATATGTTTTGCAAAATGGACAATATCTTGAGGATCAGGTGGCCATTTGATTCGTTGTTTGGTTTGTTGGATCAAGGACTGAGTGGGTAACACTCTCCAATTGGTTTCATAGTGAAACTCTTGCTGAGCTGAGACGTGCATCACTTTATCTCCTGTTGGTAAAAGATCACCAAAATCACTTGTGGGTGTTGCCGATTTCTTCTTAATCAATATGTCATTGTTCCTGTGATCCCACAAGTCTCCTCCAGGCTCAAATACAACATGCTTCAAGCCCAGTTCGTGTCTTGAGAGCTCCACTTCTCTGGCCTTGCTCCAAACAAAAGGTCTGATCTGAAAAGTACCTAAGAATGTCTTTTGGAGATCACACGGATCAAAGACAATCAGTTGTCCCTTTTTGCAAGCTGTCTGTGGTTCCCTGGGTGTCTCTTCTGGTACTATGGCTTGTTTGAAAGGAACCATGACGTTCTGAACAGGCTGCTCATCTTTCTGAATGGCAACTGATGATTCTTTGGCTTGATCTCCTTGAATAGAGGTAGTTGATACCGGCTCTGCTGAATTAAGTTCTGAGACTGAAGTGATTAACTCCTGGTTCTGTTCTTCTAAGGATGGACGTGTAGTATGGGTATCCCTGAATTGTTTCTCCACATCCATAATCACCTGAGACAGCTTCTTTATGTCCTCCTCACTGAACCAGCTCGTTGTCTTGCTAGGTAAACCAATAACACTGGTTGAACTTGATCTCATTCTGCTTTGTTGTTCCTGGACTGAGTTTGAAGAGCATGGCTTTGTTTCAGACTGTTTTCGAAGTACTTCCTTGTGGTACTGTCTTGGAACATACTTATGACGCATCAAAGCCCTCAATTTGAGCCAGGTTGCAACAGGTTCTTTTCCATAGTGTCTCCTAGATGACAGCAATTGATTCCACCAGCTTGAAGCATAACCATAAAACTCAGCAGTAGCCATTTGAACCTTCTTTCTTTCAGCAGAGTGTTGACAGTTAAAAATCAACTCCATCTTCTCTTCCCACTCCACGTATGCAGCAGGGTCAGCATCACCATAGAAAGGAGGGATTTTTAGCTTTTGATCAGCCAATTTATCTTTGTGATTGCTTCGGCCTTCATGCCCACGTCTTTGTCTCCTCTCACTGCTTCTAGACTCAAAACTCTGACCAGTAGCTTGTTGGAGTTCCTGTCTCAACTCATGCCGGAATTTATCAAGGCTGGCTTTCATCTTCTCCTGCATCTGAGCACTCATAACCTTAAGTAAAAGCTTTTCATCCTTAGTGAGTTCTCCTTTTTGATCTCCTGCCATGGTACCTGAGACAAGAGAAAGACTAAGCCAGTAAGTAGTTCGAAATCAAAATTAAATAAGGAAAACAAACAAGAGATGAAACAGATTCAGCACAGATCTAGAATAAAAATTCTCAGATTTATCACATTCAAAGCACAGAACAACAGATCTATCAATATTGAACTCAGATTGAAAATAACAAGCCCTAAATCATACAATAATCAGATACTCAACCTGAGATTAGATCTAGAACAGTTTGACCAAAAACTCAAACAGATCAAGAAAAACTCAACCTATTCAAGCCCAAATCGAATCAGATTCAAATCTAGACAGAGAATTTCGACCACAAACCCAAACAGAACAGATCTAAACAGATTAGAAGAATTTCAATTTTTTTTTTTTTCAGATCTAGGGTTCATAAGAAAATTTCGAAATTGAAAATAGAAGTAGAGAGTTTAGAAACTTCCTTCCAGAGATTTGCTCTGATACCACATAATACACTCCTAGGATGCTTCTCTGGTTGGAATGGGATAGATCCTTGCAAACAGAGAATCAAAGACTCAATCTGCTTCAAGGTTTGTGGAATGAATGGTGACACAAAGAGATGTGAGAGGTCTCCTTGTTACTCCTAAGTGAATCCCTTGGATATGACACACCAAGACAAACACTTTTGTGGTTTTGTTAGATATGACACACTAACAAAGACTCAAGAAATCTCAGATCTACAAGAAGACTTGCAGCCGTCAGAGAGAGACAAGAGTCTGAAAATAAAAGATTGGATAGTTCTATTAGGGTTTTCAGACACATATTTATAGAGAAGGCAAGGAACAGGCTCCTTGGTCTCTAAATGGGCCTTAAAAATAAACCTTATAAAAACCTTATAAAACCTTATAAGGGTTCTCAAGTCTGGCAGCTTAATTCTCAAGTCTAGCAGCCTAATTCTCAAGTCTAGCAGCCTAATTCTGCTTCATGTTAACAAAGATAAATAATTAAAATAAAGTCTTGAACTGAGATCATCAAATGAGTGATAGGAAAGCAACAAATGGCCTCATTAAAAACCTATCTTTGGAAAACCAAGTGGGACAAAACCAAAGATAGGGAAAAAGAGCACACATATGTTACTTGCTCATTTGATGTCTATCTTGGAGCTGAGATGGCTTGAATTGTGGCAAGTGTGTCTTGGTTGATCAAGCTTCTTCCAAGACTCTCTTCTTGCTTCAGTGATGTCTTAAGTAATCCTCCAATGGCTTCTTTGAGTTTCTTGCTTCTGGCTCGAGTCATAGGACCTTCAGATATGGCTAGAGCTCCTCCATCAGCTGGATCATCCATGCTCTCATTATCTTCTTTGTTTGGCTGGTCCATGATCATATCAATAGAGATATCAATCCATGGTGCAGTAGGAATAGGGAGAGGTGTATACAAACCTGTTGGTTGGACCTTAGACTTGGCTTGTTTGCACACGACACACCTTGAGCACACACGCTCCACTTCTTTCTTCATACTCGGCCAGTAGAAGTGCTCTTGCAAGGTGGAGAGTGTTTTGGCGACTCCAAAGTGTCCCATCAGCCCTCCCGCGTGAGCTTTCCTAACATACAATTCTCTCAAAGAACCACTAGGAACACACAGGCGGTTATCATAGAAAAGAAATCCCTTTACTTGGTAGAATTTTCCACTAGCATGTTTCTCAGATTCTCTAAACACATCTTTAAACTCAGGATCATTAGCATAGCAAGATTTGATATGTTCAAATCCTAAGAGTTTAGTTTCCATTGAAGATAAAAGAGTATACCTTCTGGAGAGTGCATCAACCACTACATTCTCCTTACCTTTCTTGTAGTGGATGACATAAGGAAAGGTCTCAATGAACTCCACCCACCTGGCATGTCTCTTGTTCAGCTTCTGTTGCCCTTTGAGATGTTTAAGGGATTCATGATCTGTATGGATCACAAACTCCTTAGGCCACAAGTAATGTTGCCACACTTGTAAAGCTCTCACCAAGGCATACAGCTCCTTGTCATAGGTAGGATAGTTCAAGGTGGCGCCTCCTAGTTTCTCACTGAAGTAAGCTATGGGTTTCTTATCCTGTATCAACACAACTCCAATTCCAATACCAGATGCATCACATTCAATTTCAGAAGTTTTAGAAAAGTCAGGAAGTGCAAGTAAAGGAGCACTTGTTAACTTCTCTTTTAGCATTTGAAAGGCCTCTTCTTGGGTTGGTCCCCAAGTGAAACCTACACTCTTTTTGATCACTTCAGTCAGTGGTGCTGCAACCGTACTGAAATCTCTCACAAACCTCCTGTAGAAGCCAGCAAGTCCATGAAAACTTCTGACCTCTCCAATAGATTTAGGAGTCGGCCACTCCCTGATAGCTTTCACTTTTTCCTCATCAACCTGTATGCCCTGTGAGGTCACAACAAAACCTAAAAAGACAAGGTTATCTGTGCCAAAAGAACACTTCTTATAGTTAGCATACAGATTTTCTTTTCTAAGCACATCTAGAACTTGTTTCAAGTGGTAACATGTTCTTTCATAGTCTTGCTGTAAATCAGGATATCATCAAAGTAAACAACTACAAATCGTCCTATCAAAGCTCTCAAGACATGATTCATTAATCTCATGAAAGTACTAGGTGCATTAGTAAGCCCAAAAGGCATCACAACCCATTCATACAATCCTAGCTTAGTTTTAAAAGCAGTTTTCCACTCATCTCCTTCTTTCATTCTAATCTGGTGGTAACCACTCTTTAAATCAATTTTAGAAAAGACACATGAACCATGTAACTCATCTAACATATCATCAAAGCGAGGAATAGGGTGCCTGTACTTAACTGTTATGTTGTTGATGGCTCTGCAGTCCACACACATCCTCCAGCTCCCATCTTTTTTTGGTACCAAGAGGACAGGTACAACACAAGGACTCATACTCTCCCTGATATGTCCCTTCTCCATTAGCTCATTGACTTGTTTCTGAAGCTCCTTGGTCTCCACAGGGTTGGTCCTGTATGCTGGACGGTTTGGCAAAGTAGCTCCTGGTACAAAATCAATCTGGTGCTCTATTCCCCTAATAGGCGGCAGACCTATTGGATTGTCCTCTGGGAACACATCTCTATACTCCTGCAAAAGGCACTCAATCTCCTCTGGAATCTCAGGAGCAGGGTTAGTAGTAGAGCTCAACAATTCTTTATAAACCACTAGTATCAAATTTGATTGTTCAATCATAGCAGTTTTGATATCTTTAGCAGTAGCAAAGAGGTTGAGTTTACTTACCTGGCTGGTCTCTTCAAGAAGCAAGGACTTGCTGGCGGCCTTGGACTCTCCTCTCTTCTTTTTGAGATGCATCTGATCCTGGTGTACCTCCTGAGGGGTCATTGGCGCCAGGGTAACTTGTTTCTCCTTATGGATAAAAGTGTATCTGTTGGTAAAGCCATCATGTACTGATCTCTTATCATACTGCCATGGACGTCCAAGAAGGATGTGGCTAGCTTCAAGGGGTGCTACATCACAAGTGATCTCATCCTGGTACTTTCCCACTGATAGCAAGACCTTCACTTGCTTAGTGATCTGTAATCCACCCTCGTCATTGATCCATTGCAAGAGATATGGTTTAGGATGCTTGAACACTTGAAGACCCAACTTCTCCACCAACTCAGCACTTGCTACATTAGTACAGCTTCCTCCATCAATGATCAAGCTGAAAACCTTCTCTTGAACCAAGCATCTGGTGTGGAACAAGTTTTCCCTTTGCTCATCTTCTTTGGCTTTAGGTTGAGCATTGAGAAGTCTCCTGGTGACTAGTAGCTCTCCACAGACAGGGTACTCCACGCCTTCCTCATCTGACTCTTGGCCGGCGTCCTCCTCTTCAGATATCACCTCCCCGTTGGCTAAGATAGTCATCACCTTCTTGTTGGTGCACTCATTAGCATAGTGGCCAAAGCCATGACACTTGTAACACTTAATGTTCCTGGTCTTAGTAGATGTGGCTACTCCTTTACCCTTGTCATCTCTCTTGGTCTCTACTGAAGAAGAACCGTCCTTGGACTTATCCCCTGGCTTATCTTCCCTGGAGTAGGCCGGTTTTGAAGTAGGAGTGTATGAAGACCGGGTATAGCCCTTCCTCTTGTTCTGCTGCTCAATCAAAATAGCTTTATGTAGCAGTTCATCCATGTCCTCATATTCTTGTAGCTCCAACCTATCTTGTATATCTCTGTTAAGACCTCCTTGGAATCTTGCCATAGTAGCTTCTACACCTTCTTCTAAATCAGCTTTTAACATGAGTGTTTCCATCTCCTGGTGATAGTCCTCTACACTCTTAGACCCTTGAGAAAGCCTTCTCAACTTCTGGTGTAGATCTCTTCCATAGTGATTAGGAACAAATCTCTTCTTCATCACAGTTTTCATCTCAAACCAGGAAGCTACTTGAGGCTCTCCATTGCGTCTCCTGGTAGTAGCAATCTGATCCCACCAGCTAATAGCATATCCACAGAATTCAGTAGCTGCTAGTCTCACTTTTCTCTCCTCAGTGAGCTGCTGGCAATTGAAAACCAGTTCAATCTTCTTCTCCCACTCTAAGTAAGCATCAGGATCATTCTTCCCATGGAATGGAGGGATTCTAAGCTTGAGATTGCCTAGGTTATCAGTAGCTGGTCGCCTGCGGTTGTAGTTTCTACCACGCTGACTAGCCTGAGATCCATCATCACTTTCATCAGTTGAATCTTCTTGATAATGTTCTCCATAAACCCCACGACCCCCAATCTCCACTCGTGGCCCTCTTATAGGTCCAATGCGTGCTCTCTGAGCTCCAGCAGCAACCGCGTCCCTCTCTTGCCTTGCATTAACACCAGGTAAGTTTTCATTAGCTTGTTGAGCAAGGTTGTAAGTATTTTGCATTCTTCTGGTTATCTCAGCCATCATAGCCTCAAATTGAACTTGGTTGAGGTTGATTTGCTGGACAGCCGGTTCTCCTGAACCCTCTGGTTGCTTTCCATCTCGTCTCTCTTCACTCATTGTTCCTGAAATAGTTAGAGAAAACACAAAGCCAAGAACAAAAGTATCTCTCTCTCACTCAAGTTTTCAAGTCGCCAAGTCTCAGCTCTTCCCACAAGTTCAGTTGAAAAACAAGGTTCTACACTTAAGATCTAGAACTAAACCCCAATGAATCAGAAAGAAAGTATTAAGAGATTTAGGCACCAGCTGACTTTACCACCCTGAGCTGGATTTCTCTTCAGCTAGCTGGATTACTCTTCAGCTTTTCTTTTCTTTTTTTGATTTGGATCAGAGATCTCTTTTCTTTTCTTTTTTTTTTTTGATTTGCAGGGTTGGCTCAGCTGGCTTACAACAGATAGAAAGATAAGAGAAGTGTTTGATGGAATGAATGATCTGAGTAGTCAAAAATCGCAGACCCTAACCTTCAAGTGGCTCTGATACCACTTGGTGCAGCCTGGGTATGGCTTCTGCTCCTGGATCACTTGAAGGGGAACGGATAGGGGTGTTCTAAGAGGCTACTAGCTCTCCTTTGAACTGTGGTCGTCTCCCGGAGCCTGTGGATTGGCGACAGAGATGGTTTGCTACTCAAAGACACAAGATCACCTTGTATTGTCTAAGATGGGATTCACAGGAATTCCTTCCTTTAAGTGAGATCAATGTTCTTGAGCTGAACAGAGAAAGCTAGAGACAAGACAACAACGTTGACTGAATAATTCTTAGATTGAAAGTTGAGAAAGCAAAGCTGCCTCCCTCATGTCTTTAAGAAATCGACAGAAAACCCTAGAAGTAAACCAAGATGGTTTAATTCTAATTCTAATTCTAATTCTAATCCTAAACCCACGAAATTGGTTTATTTAAATTCCTAATTGTCTTTGGTTTAAATTAAATGAAAGCCCAATAACCACAGCCCTTACAAAGTAATTAAATTAAACCAACAGGCTGGTTTATCTTGATCTCCTTGTCTTGATCCAAGACCCACGATTTTGGCTATCTCCTGGAGCCTCTCCTCTTGTTCTCTCAGCCTTGATCTAGTAGTTGGTCCACTCCACACACTGGTTGGCTCACATGATGTCTCACTCTGGTTCTGGTTCTCTTCAGTATCCTCAGCTTCACATCTCTCTCTTACGGCAGTCTCATCACTTGGCTCATCCTCATCAGTCTCACTCAGCTCCTCTTCTATGTCTCTGGTCATGGCTACACCATTTTCACAAAGTGATTCATCCTGGTTTGATTGGAACGACGAAGAAGCTGTGCTATTCCCAAACTGGGAAACTGGAATCACCTGATTTGAAAGTGGGATAACTTCTTCATGCCAACTCCTATGAGATTTATTCAACTTCCTGGTGATTCTCCACCATTTTATGTATCCAAATCAAGCTTTTCACAAAGTGATTCATCCTGGTTTGATTGGAACGACGAAGAAGTTGTGCTATTCCCAAACTGGGAAACTGGAATCACCTGATTTGAAAGTGGGATAACTTCTTCATGCCAACTCCTATGACATTTATTCAACTTCCTGGTGATTCTCCACCACTTTATGTATCCAAATCAAGCTTCTTACAAAGAGATTCATCCTGGTTTGATTGGAACGACGAAGAAGCTGTGCTATTCCCAAACGGGGAAACTGGACTTACCAGATTTGAAAGTGGGATAATTTCTTCATGCCAACTCCTATGAGATTTATTCAACTTCCTGGTGATTCTACACCACTTTATGTATCCAAATCAAGCTTCTCACAAAGTGATTCATCCTGGTTTGATTGGAACGACGAAGAAGCTGTGCTATTCCCAAACTGGGAAACTGGAATCACCTGATTTGAAAGTGGGATAACTTCTTCTTGCCAACTCCTATGAGATTTATTCAACTTCCTGGTGATTCTCCACCACTTTATGTATCCAAATCAAGCTTCTTGCAAAGTGATTCATCCGGTTTTGATTAGAATGACGAAGAAGCTGTGCTATTCCCAAACTGGGAAACTGGAATCACCTGATTTGAAAAAGTGGGATAACTTCTTCATGCCAACTCCTATGAGATTTATTCAACTTCCTGGTGATTCTCCACCACTTTATGTATCCAAATCAAGCTTCTTACAAAGTGAGTCATCCTGTTTTGATTAGAACGACGAAGAAGCTGTGCTATTCCCAAACTGGGAAACCGGAATCACCTGATTTGAAAGTGGGATAACTTCTTCATCCTAACTCCTATTAGATTTACTAAACTTCCTGGTGATTCTCCACCACTTTTTGTATCCAAATCAAGCTTTTCACAAAGTGATTCATCCTGGTTTGATTGGAACGATGAAGAAGCTGTGCTATTCCCAAACTGGGAAACTGGAATCACCTGATTTGAAAGTGGGATAACTTCTTCTTGCCAACTCCTATGAGATTTATTCAACTTCCTGGTGATTCTCCACCACTTTATGTATCTGAATCAAGCTTCTTACAAAGTGATTCATCCTGGTTTGATTGGAACGACGAACAAGCTGTGCTATTCCCAAACTGGGAAAGTGGAATCATGTTATTTGAAAGTGGGATAACTTCTTCATCCCAACTCCTATGGGTTTATTAAATTTCCTGGTGATTCTCCACCACTTTATGTATCCAAATCAAGCTTTTCACAAAGTGATTCATCCTGGTTTGATTGGAACGATGAAGAAGCTGTGCTATTCCAACACTTGAAAGCTGGAATCACCTGATTTGAAAGTGGGATAACTTCTTCGTGCCAACTCCTATGAGATTTATTTAACTTCCTTGTGATTCTCCACCACTTTATGTATCCAAATCAAGCTTCTTACAAAGAGATTCATCCTGGTTTGATTGGAACTACGAAGAAGCTGTGCTATTCTCAAACTGGGAAACTGGAATCACCTGATTTGAAAGTGGGATAACTTCTTCATGCCAACTCCTATGAGATTTATTCAACTTCCTGGTGATTCTCCACCACTTTATGTATCCAAATCAATCTTTTCACAAAGTGATTCATCCTGGTTTGATCGGAACGATGAAGAAGCTGTGCTATTCCCAAACTTGAAATCTGGAATCACCTGATTTGAAAGTGGGATAACTTCCTCGTGCCAACTCCTATGAGATTTATTCAACTTCCTAGTGATTATCCACCACTTTATGTATCCAAATCAAGCTTCTTACAAAGAGATTCATCCTGGTTTGATTGGAACGACGAAGAAGCTGTGCTATTCCCAAATTGGGAAACTGGAATCACCTGATTTGAAAGTGGGATAACTTCTTCATGCAAACTCCTATGAGATTTATTCAACTTTCTGGTGATTCTCCACCACTTTATGTATCCAAATCAAGCTTCTTACAAAGTAATTCATCCTGGTTTGATTAGAACGACGAAGAAGCTGTGCTATTCCCAAACTGGGAAACTGGAATCACCTGATTTGAAAGTGGGATAACTTCTTCATCCCAACTCCTATGAGATTTATTCAACTTCCTGGTGATTCTCCACAACTTTATGTATCCAAATAAAGCTTCTTACAAAGTGATTCATCCTGGTTTGATTGGAACGACGAAGAAGCTGTGCTATTCCCAAACTGGGAAACTGGAATCACCTGATTTGAAAGTGGGATAACTTCTTCGTGCCAACTCCTATGAGATTTATTCAACTTCCTGGTAATTCTCCACCACTTTATGTATCCAAATCAAGCTTCTTGCAAAGTGATTCATCCTGTTTTGATTAGAACGACGAAGAGGCTGTGCTATTCCCAAACTGGGAAACTCGAATCACCTGATTTGAAAGTGGGATAACTTCTTCATGCCAACTCCTATGAGATTTATTCAACTTCCTGGTGATTCTCCACCACTTTATGTATCCAAATCAAGCTTTTCACAAAGTGATTCATCCTGGTTTGATTGGAACGACGAAGAAGCTGTGCTATTCCCAAACTGGGAAACTGGATACACCTGATTTGAAAGTGGGATAACTTCTTCATGCCAACTCCTATGACATTTATTCAACTTCCTTGTGATTCTCCACTACTTTATGTATCCAAATCAAGTTTCTTACAAAGAGATTCATCCTAGTTTGATAGGAACGACGAAGAAGCTGTGCCATTCCCAAACGGGGAAACTGGACTTATCAGATTTGGAAGTGGGATAATTTCTTCATGCCAACTCCTATGAGATTTATTCAACTTTCTGGTGATTCTACACCACTTTATGTATCCAAATCAAGCTTCTCACAAAGTGATTCATCCTGGTTTGATTGGAACGACGAAGAAGCTGTGCTATTCCCAAACTGGGAAACTGGAATCACCTGATTTGAAAGTGGGATAACTTCTTCTTGCCAACTCCTATGAGATTTATTCAACTTCCTGGTGATTCTCCACCACTTTATGTATCCAAATCAAGCTTTTCACAAAGTGATTCATCCTGGTTTGATCGGAACGATGAAGAAGCTGTGCTATTCTCAAACTTGAAATCTGGAATCACCTGATTTGAAAGTGGGATAACTTCTTCGTGCCAACTCCTATGAGACTTTTCAACTTCCTGGTGATTCTCCACCACTTTATGTATCCAAATCAAGCTTCTTACAAAGAGATTCATCCTGGTTTGATTGGAACGACGAAGAAGCTGTGCTATTCCCAAATTGGGAAACTGGAATCACCTGATTTGAAAGTGGGATAACTTCTTCATGCCAACTCCTATGAGATTTATTCAACTTCCTGGTGATTCTCCACCACTTTATGTATCCAAATCAAGCTTCTTACAAAGTGATTCATCCTGGTTTGATTAGAACGACGAAGAAGCTGTGCTATTCCCAAACGGGGAAACTGGAATCGCCTGATTTGAAAGTGGGATAACTTCTTTGTGCCAACTCCTATGAGATTTATTCAACTTCCTGGTGATTCTCCACCACTTTATGTATCCAAATCAAGCTTCTTACAAAGTGATTCATCCTGGTTTGATTGGAACGACGAAGAAGCTGTGCTATTCCCAAACTGGGAAACTGGAATCACCTGATTTGAAAGTGGGATAACTTCTTCGTGCCAACTCCTATGAGATTTATTCAACTTCCTGGTGATTCTCCACCACTTTATGTATCTAAATCAAGCTTTTCACAAAGTGATTCATCCTGGTTTGGTTGGAACGACGAAGAAGCTGTGCTATTCCCAAACTGGGAAACTGGAATCACCTGACTTGAAAGTGGGATAACTTCTTCATGCCAACTCCTATGACATTTATTCAACTTCCTGGTGATTCTCCACTACTTTATGTATCCAAATCAAGCTTCTTACAAAGAGATTCATCCTAGTTTGATTGGAACGACGAAGAAGCTGTGCTATTCCCAAACGGGGAAACTGGACTTACCAGATTTGAAAGTGGGATAATTTCTTCATGCCAACTCCTATGAGATTTATTCAACTTTCTGGTGATTCTACACCACTTTATGTATCCAAATCAAGCTTCTCACAAAGTGATTCATCCTGGTTTGATTGGAACGACGAAGAAGCTGTGCTATTCCCAAACTGGGAAAATGGAATCACCTGATTTGAAAGTGGGATAACTTCTTCATGCCAACTCCTATGAGATTTATTCAACTTCCTGGTGATTCTCCACCACTTTATGTATCCAAATCAAGCTTTTCACAAAGCGATTCATCCTGGTTTGATTGGAACGACGAAGAAGCTGTGCTATTCCCAAACTGGGAAATTGGATACACCTGATTTGAAAGTGGGATAACTTCTTCATGCCAACTCCTATGAGATTTATTCAACTTCCTGGTGATTCTCCACCATTTTATGTATCCAAATCAAGCTTTTCACAAAGTGATTCATCCTGGTTTGATTGGAACGACGAAGAAGTTGTGCTATTCCCAAACTGGGAAACTGGAATCACCTGACTTGAAAGTGGGATAACTTCTTCATGCCAACTCCTATGACATTTATTCAACTTCCTGGTGATTCTCCACTACTTTATGTATCCAAATCAAGCTTCTTACAAAGAGATTCATCCTAGTTTGATTGGAACGACGAAGAAGCTGTGCTATTCCCAAACGGGGAAACTGGACTTACCAGATTTGAAAGTGGGATAATTTCTTCATGCCAACTCCTATGAGATTTATTCAACTTTCTGGTGATTCTACACCACTTTATGTATCCAAATCAAGCTTCTCACAAAGTGATTCATCCTGGTTTGATTGGAACGACGAAGAAGCTGTGCTATTCCCAAACTGGGAAACTGGAATCACCTGATTTGAAAGTGGGATAACTTCTTCTTGCCAACTCCTATGAGATTTATTCAACTTCCTGGTGATTCTCCACCACGTTATGTATCCAAATCAAGCTTCTTGCAAAGTGATTCATCCTGTTTTGATTAGAACGACGAAGAAGCTGTGCTATTCCCAAACTGGGAAACTGGAATCACCTGATTTGAAAGTGGGATAACTTCTTCATGCCAACTCCTATGAGATTTATTCAACTTCCTGGTGATTCTCCACCACTTTATGTATCCAAATCAAGCTTCTTACAAAGTGATTCATCCTGTTTTGATTAGAACAACGAAGAAGCTGTGCTATTCCCAAACTGGGAAACTGGAATCACCTGATTTGAAAGTGGGATAACTTCTTCATCCTAACTCCTATTAGATTTATTAAACTTCCTGGTGATTCTCCACCACTTTTTGTATCCAAATCAAGCTTTTCACAAAGTGATTCATCCTGGTTTGATTGGAACGATGAAGAAGCTGTGCTATTCCCAAACTGGGAAACTGGAATCACCTGAATTGAAAGTGGGATAACTTCTTCTTGCCAACTCCTATGAGATTTATTCAACTTCCTGGTGATTCTCCACCACTTTATGTATCTAAATCAAGCTTCTTACAAAGTGATTCATCCTGGTTTGATTGGAACGACAAACAAGCTGTGCTATTCCCAAGCTGGGAAAGTGGAATCACGTTATTTGAAAGTGGGATAACTTCTTCATCCCAACTCCTATGGGTTTATTAAATTTCCTGGTGATTCTCCACCACTTTATGTATCCAAATCAAGCTTTTCACAAAGTGATTCATCCTGGTTTGATTGGAACGATGAAGAAGTTGTGCTATTCCAAAACTTGAAAGCTTGAATCACCTGATTTGAAAGTGGGATAACTTCTTCGTGCCAACTCCTATGAGATTTATTCAACTTCCTGGTGATTCTCCACCACTTTATGTATCCAAATCAAGCTTCTTACAAAGTGATTCATCCTGGTTTGTTTGGAACGACGAAGAAGCTGTGCTATTCCCAAACGGGGAAACTGGACTTACCAGATTTGAAAGTGGGATAATTTCTTCATGCCAACTCCTATGAGATTTATTCAACTTCCTGGTGATTCTACACCACTTTATGTATCCAAATCAAGCTTCTCACAAAGTGATTCATCCTGGTTTGATAGGAACGACGAAGAAGCTGTGCTATTCCCAAACTGGGAAACTGGAATCACCTAATTTGAAAGTGGGATAACTTCTTCTTGCCAACTCCTATGAGATTTATTCAACTTCCTGGTGATTCTCCACCACTTTATGTATCCAAATCAAGCTTCTTGCAAAGTGATTCATCCTGTTTTGATTAGAACGACGAAGAAGCTGTGCTATTCCCAAACTGGGAAACTGGAATCACCTGATTTGAAAGTGGGATAACTTCTTCATGCCAACTCCTATGAGATTTATATACACTTTTGTGTATTAGAGCATGATTCAAATAATCAGAGATAATCAGATGAAAAGATTAAAGAGATTAAGAGATTTTAGTGAGAGAATAAGGAGAGAGACTCAAAACTCCATTAATTATTAAAGATGAGGTTTACAACATATTTATGAGAGAGAGACAATACATTTCAAAATCATAGAGATAAGAAAGAGATTCAGAGCATGTGTAGTCAAAGAGAGCCATCCAAAAGCATCCAATGGGAGTCTTCACATGCTTGATCCCTTTGGCATCTTTTACTAGATGCTGTCTACTTTACAGCCTGTCTCCAGCCTCTCTAGCTTGAGGAAACCTTATCCAGACTGCTTCTTCCTTATCCAAGAGCTCCTTGGTCGTGGGTAACTCTCCAAAGTGAAGCAAGATCACTTTCCAAGCTTTAACTGAGTTACCACAGTAAAACTAAAGTTACTGTGGTAAAACTCCAAAGTTACTGTATGCCTCAATCCTCTTTCTCTATCAATGTATCCTCTCTTTATTACCTCATCTCAACACTCCCCCTCAAGCTTGACCATGTGAAACAAGTCAAGCTTGGAAACAATGAAGACCTCCCTCATTAAAAACCTCACCAAAGAAACCCCATTGGGATAAAACTTTGATGAGGGATAAAAAGTGGAGACTCCATGGTTAAGGGGCTCAGCTCCTGGGAGTAAGTTCAATGAGTCCAAGCCTGGATAGTATGGACTCCATTGTCTTCAATCTCGCTGCCTTGGTAAACACATCTGCAAGCTGATCTTCACTTCTTGTATAACATGGCAGAATCACTCCTAGGATAATCATCTGCCTCACTTTATGACAATCCACCTCTATGTGCTTTGTTCTCTCATGAAACACTGAGTTGGAGGCAATGTGGTTAGCTGCTTGATTGTCACAATGCATACTCATAGGAGCACTCTGCTCAATCTATAGAGGCTTTAAGATCCCCTTGATCCACACCAACTCGTTTGTCAACTTCAACATGGCTCTATACTCAGCTTCAACACTTGAACAAGAGATAACCTTCTGCTTCTTACTCTTCCAAGTAACCAAGTTCTCTCCAATGAATGTACAATACCCAGTAGTTGATCTTCTGTCCACTCTATCTCCTGCCCAATCAGCATCACAATACCCAACCACTTCTGTACTGCCATTACAGCCCATCCAAACTCCTTGTCCAGCCGTCCCACTCAAATACCTCAGTATCCTATCAACCATCTTCCAGTGATGGACCTTTGGCGCCTGCATATGTTGACTCACTTGATTCACAGCAAAGCATATATCTGGCCTGGTAATAGTCAAGTAGATCAGCTTGCCAACCATCTTCCTATACAGCTTAGCATCCTCAAACAACTGGTTGTCTTAAACCTCCCCCTCACGTAAGACCTTATACCCCTCTTCAAGAGGTGTCTTGGCTACCTTTCCTCCAAGTACATTAGTCTCCTTCAACATATCCATTGTATACTTCCTTTGACACATAAACAAACCCTCCTTGGATCTGCATATCTCAATCCCCAAGAAATACTTCATCTCTCCCAAGTCTTTGATATCAAACACAGACTTGAGGAACTCTTTAGTGGCTTTAATCCCAGTCTTATCACTTCCTGTGATAATGAAATCATCCACATATACCAGTATCACAATGATATAAGTTTTAGAGAATCTGAGTTTGATATAAGGAAAGAAAGAGATTAGAAAGAGTCTAGAGGTGATTTAGGACGAGTTTAGCTAAGAGTTTAGTGTATGATCATGATTGAGAGCCTTTGAGTCTAAGAGAGTGTTTTGGTGTCAAGAACTGTCTGATCTTATTAATCATGAGTGTCTACAATATATAGAGAGGCTACAATAGGTTAAGGGTTTCGCAAATGGTCACTATTGTAAGGGATAAGGAGTTGCTTTAATTTAAACTCTCCAATAAGCTTCTCCTTTGTGATAAAGCACCTTTTAGCCTTATCCAGCTCTTGACAGCCTGGCTAAGCTCTTCCTTATCCTCTCCAAACGGTCACACGAGCCAGTAGTTACCCCAAGTAACTTCTCCTTTCACTCTTAAGTTACTTGATCATGGTAACTTCAATCTGGTCGAAGTGTGGGTGACTTTAACCGGTACGGCCTGTACGGTCAGTACGGATGGTACGGCTTGGGTCGACTCCAACTCTCCCATATCCTTTCCTTTACTATATCTTAGCCTCATTATCTCATGACTTCATTTCAACACTCCCCCTCAAGCTTAGCTTTGTGAAAGTCTAAGCTTGGATAGCCATGAGATCTTCCTCATTAAAAACCTTACCAAAGAAAACCCATTGGGACGAAACTTTGATAAGGAAAAGAGTAAAGACCTCATAGCTAAGGGGCTTAGCTCCTTCTTGTGAGAGCAATGAGTCCTAGCCGGCTATGAATGGACTCAATTGTCTTCTGCCTTGCTGCCTTTGTGAACACATCTGCTAGCTGATCTTCACTTCGCGTGTAACATGGTAAGATGACTCCAAGAAGAATCATTTGCCTCACCTTGTGACAATCTACTTCAATGTGCTTGGTTCTCTCATGGAAGACTGAGTTGGTGGCAATGTGTATAGCAGCCTGGTTGTCACAATGCATGGTCATTGGAGTGGATTGAATAATCTCCAAGTGCTTCAGTATCCCTTTGATCCATACAAGCTCATTAGTCAGCTTCAGCATGGCTCGGTATTCATCTTCAGCACTTGAGCATGAGACCACCTTCTGCTTCTTACTCTTCCAAGTTACTAAGTTCCCTCTAATGAATGTGCAGTAGTCGGTTGTGGACCTTCTATCTGCTCTATCTCCTGCCCAATCCGCATCACAGTAGCCTACAACTTCAGTACTCCCATTACACCCCATCCACACTCCTTGATCAGCTGAGCCATTAAGATACATCAAGAGCCGGTTCACCATTCCCCAATGATGTTCTTTTGGAACTTGCATATGCTGACTCACCTGATTCACAGCAAAACAAATATCAGGACGTGTGATGGTTAGGTATATGAGCTTACCCACTAGCTTTCTATAAAGCTTTGCATCCTTGAATGGTGGACTGTCTTCAATCTCCCCCTCACGTGGAACCTTGTATCTATCTTCCAAGGGAGTCTTGGCCGTTTTTCCATCAAGCTTACCTGCATCTTTCAACAGATCAAGTGTATACTTTCTTTGGGATAGAAACAAACCTTCCTTGGATCTACATATCTCAATCCCAAGGAAGTATTTCATCTCTCCCAAGTCTTTAATCTCAAAAACAGATTTAAGAAAGTCTTTAGTGGCTTGTATCTCTTCTTTATCACTACCTGTTATAATGATGTCATCTACATATACAAGTAGAACGACAATACCTGAAGGTGTGTTGAGTGTAAAGAGAGTATGATCAAGCTCTGACTTCCTAAAGCCTCTTCCATTCAGAGTTGTGCTCAACTTGTTGTACCATGCCCTTGGTGATTGTTTCAGACCATAGATAGCTTTCTTTAGTCTGAGAACATTCCCTTTCTTCACCAAGTGCTCTAGACCAGGAGGAGGTAACATATACACTTCATCTTCTAGTTCTCCTTGTAGGAATGCATTCTTTACATCCATTTGCCACAAGCCCCACTCAAGATTCACCGCAAGTGATAGGACAATCCTGATGGTATGTAGCTTAGCAACTGGCGCAAATGTGTCTATATAATCCTCTCCATATGTTTGAGTGAATCCTCTTGCAACCAAACGAGTCTTCTTTCTATCAATCTGTCCATTTGCTTGGTACTTGATTGTAAAGATCCATCTACTAGACACTGCTCTCTTTCCTTTAGGTAACTCACTCTCATACCAAGTGTCATTCTTGATCATTGCATTGGATTCAGCTCTCACTGATTCCCTCCACTCCTTGTCCTTCATGGCTTCCTCATATGACTTTGGTACATGGCTCTCATCTAAGCTTACCATAAAGGCACAATGTTCTTCTGGATAATGAGCAAAGGAACACACAGCTTGAGAGGGATGTTCCACAGCCTGTTCATTGTAGTACACTCTCGTGTTTACCTAGTTGGAACTATCCTTTCTCACTCTGGTGCTTCTTCTCAATGGCTGCACCGCCGGCTCTGGTTCAGGTTCAGTTGTAGTTGCATTAGTTTCCTCCTCTTGATCTTGGCTTGGTACCTCCCTATCTTCCTGCATCATACTTTGATCATGATCACCTGAGCCTTCTTGATCATGGCTTTCAACATGTACTTCAGCTGGTTCAGGTGTGTTTTCCCCCCCATGATCTACATTTGATGCCTCGGTAGGTTGTGTGGTTGTTGTACTGCGTCTCTCCTTCGGATCCTGGGTAGTATGTATCCCAAGCCCCTCTAGAATACTTCTAAGGCTGGCCGCTTTATCTGACTCTCTTGTCAACTCTAGCAGCTCATCTTGATTCTTTTCCTCAAAGAACCCCTTAGCTTCAATGAACTTTACATCTCTAGAGACTAGAACTCTTCGAGTAGTAGGATCATAGCACTTGTAACCCTTTTGAGTAGTAGAGTAGCCAACAAACATAGCTCTTGTGCTGGTTGCTTCAAGCTTGTTTCTCAACTCTTTTGGCCTAAGGACAAAGCATAGACATCCAAAGATTCGCATATGCTCCAATGATGGCTTGTACTTGTTCAAGGCTTCAAAAGGAGACTGATCATGTAGAATCTTAGTTGGGATCCGGTTGATTAGATAACAAGATGTAGCCACAGCATCACTCCAAAACCTCTTAGGAACATTTGCTTGAAACATCATTGACCTTGCCACCTCCATGAGATGCCTATTCTTTCTCTAAGCCACTCCATTTTGCTGAGGAGTATAAGGACAACTCGTTTGGTGTAGTATCCCATGTTGTGCTAGATGTTGCTTGAAGGCTTGACCAGTGTATTCCCCACCATTATCTGATCTCAAAATTTTAATCTTGGCATTGTAATGGTTAGTCACATAGTTATGAAAATTCTAAAAAGCTTCAAGCACCCTATCTTTGGTTTGAATAAGTGTTATCCAGGTGTATTTCGATTTTTCATCTATGAATGTGACAAAGTATTTAAAACTATCCCTAGACAAGCAAGGAGCAGTCCAAACATCAGAGTGAATTAGATCAAAGCATTTGTCATAAGCAGTAGATGAAATGGGAAACACAGTTTTACAATGCTTGCCTAAAATGCAAGCTTCACAATCCTTATTTTCAAATACCACACCTTGTAACATTAAGTTTAAAGCCCTAACATGGGGATGACCTAGTCTAGCATGCCACAATGCATTTTTATTCATCATAGAAGCAGAAGTAAATGAGCATAAGTAATCAGAAACAGGAGCTAGTTCTTCAAGTAAATATAAATCTCCCTTGGTAACTCCTTTTCCAATCAATTGGCTGCTCTCAATATCCTGAAACTTCACATCATTAGGACTAAATATAACATTGCAAATTAAGATCTGTAGTACACTTCTTTACAGATAATAGATTTGATGTGAAGTCAGGCATATAAAATGCTTTAGAGTCTTTATCAAACAATTTTAGCTTGCCAATTCCTCTAATTGGGATTTTATCTCCATTTGCAATCATGACATGTCCATTTGTAGGTTCAATGTCTCTAATCAAACTAGTATCACTAATCATATGATGAGAAGCTCCTGAATCAACTACCAATGGTTTAAACAGATTGTGTGCAATATGATACTGTCCTAGTATGCTAGTAGGTTTATAAGTAATGCTTGAATGATCAGGTTCTCTAGCAATACTACACGATTCATATGATGCACCAAAGGAGTAACCAAGAGTACCAAGTGTGTTACCATTCTCCTTTAGCATTTTGATGAGGGAGTCAATGTCTGATCTCCTTAGGTACTCATTCTCACGGTTGTTCTGAAGGCTTGGCTGAGGTGTGTAAGTCACCAGGGCCTTGCTATCTCCAGGCTCACGTGTCCCGCCCTCTCCAGCTTGGCCTGAGCTCCCAGCAACAGTTGAACTTCCCGGCTCACTTCCAGCATACGAGACATTGGCTCTCCCATCTTTTTCTCTTGAGAACTTGGCCGGCTTCAGATGAGGATGCAAGATCCAGCACTGGTTCTTCTTGTGACCTTGTCTCTTGCAATGATCACAATTTCCCGTGAACTTCTTTGCATCATACTGGTTAGAGCTTGCACGGTTTGCTTGCGGAACCTCAGCTTGGTTTGCAAGTGTGATCTCTCCTTTCCCTCCAAAGAGACCAATAGAACCTTCCTCCTTCTGAACTTGTGCACACACGTCCTCAAGGTCAGGTAACTTCCCGGACCTCAGGATGTGTTTGATGAGGCTGTTGTAGCTTGGATTCAACGTGAGTAGCAACCCAAACACCTTGTCCTGCTCGCGTCTCTCAGCCAGCTCATCTAGGTTGGTTGTGCCTGGCCTCAGCATCTCCAGTTCAGACCACAAGGCTCTGAACCTCCCAAGGTGCTTAGTAAACTCCATGTCCTCCTGTGTCAAGCTGTTGATAGCACGTTTCACTTCAAACACACGGCTCAAGTTTGAGATGTTACCATAAACCTTCTTTAGCGTGTCCCAAAGATCCTTTGCTGTCTCACAGTAGCTGTATGCCTCCAGGATAGACACGTCAAGAGACCGTTGGAGTATGGACATCACCAGCTGATCATCTTGCTCCCACTTCTCTTCATCGCACTCGACAATCTCCTTGTCGCCTTCATAAGTAATGAGCTTTGGGGCTTCACTCTGTGTGATGTGTCCCCATAAACCCTTACTCCCCACTGCTGTCTTCACCAAACGAGACCACAAAAGGTAGTTACCCCCCTTGAGAGTAACCGGAACCACTGCCTTGTTGCTTTCCATTCCAGAATCACTCGGATGAAAGCTAAGCGGCTGATGTGTTCTTGAGTGTTCTAGTACTCAAACCCAGATTATGATGAACCTGGCTCTGATACCATATAAGTTTTAGAGAATCTGAGTTTGATATAAGGAAAGACAGAGATTAGAAAGAGTCTAGAGGTGATTTAGGACGAGTTTAGCTAAGAGTTTAGTGTATGATCATGATTGAGAGCCTTTGAGTCTAAGAGAGTGTTTTGGTGTCAAGAACTGTCTGATCTTATTAATCATGAGTGTCTACAATATATAGAGAGGCTACAATAGGTTAAGGGTTTCGCAAATGGTCACTATTGTAAGGGATAAGGAGTTGCTTTAATTTAAACTCTCCAATAAGCTTCTCCTTTGTGATAAAGCACCTTTTAGCCTTATCCAGCTCTTGACAGCCTGGCTAAGCTCTTCCTTATCCTCTCCAAACGGTCACACGAGCCAGTAGTTACCCCAAGTAACTTCTCCTTTCACTCTTAAGTTTCTTGATCATGGTAACTTCAATCTGGTCGAGGTGTGGGTGACTTTAACCGGTACGGCCTGTACGGTCAGTACGGATGGTACGGCCTGTACGGTCAGTACGGATGGTACGGCTTGGGTCGACTCCAACTCTCCCATTTCCTTTCCTTTACTCTATCTTAGCCTCATTATCTCATGACTTCATTTCAACACTCTCATCTAAGCTTACCATAAAGGCACAATGTTCTTCTGGATAATGAGCAAAGGAACACACAGCTTGAGAGGGATGTTCCACAGCCTGTTCATTGTAGTACACTCTCGTGTTTACCTAGTTGGAACTATCCTTTCTCACTCTGGTGCTTCTTCTCAATGGCTGCACCGCCGGCTCTGGTTCAGGTTCAGTTGTAGTTGCATTAGTTTCCTCCTCTTGATCTTGGCTTGGTACCTCCCTATCTTCCTGCATCATACTTTGATCATGATCACCTGAGCCTTCTTGATCATGGCTTTCAACATGTACTTCAGCTGGTTCAGGTGTGTTTCCCCCCCCATGATCTACATTTGATGCCTCGGTAGGTTGTGTGGTTGTTGTACTGCGTCTCTCCTTCGGATCCTGGGTAGTATGTATCCCAAGCCCCTCTAGAATACTTCTAAGGCTGGCCGCTCTATCTGACTCTCTTGTCAACTCTAGCAGCTCATCTTGATTCTTTTCCTCATAGAACCCCTTAGCTTCAATGAACTTTACATCTCTAGAGACTAGAACTCTTCGAGTAGTAGGATCATAGCACTTGTAACCCTTTTGAGTAGTAGAGTAGCCAACAAACATAGCTCTTGTGCTGGTTGCTTCAAGCTTGTTTCTCAACTCTTTTGGCCTAAGGACAAAGCATAGACATCCAAAGATTCGCATATGCTCCAATGATGGCTTGTACTTGTTCAAGGCTTCAAAAGGAGACTGATCATGTAGAATCTTAGTTGGGATCCGGTTGATTAGATAACAAGATGTAGCCACAGCATCACTCCAAAACCTCTTAAGAACATTTGCTTGAAACATCATTGACCTTGCCACCTCCATGAGATGCCTATTCTTTCTCTCAGCCACTCCATTTTGCTGAGGAGTATAAGGACAACTCGTTTGGTGTAGTATCCCATGTTGTGCTAGATGTTGCTTGAAGGCTTTACCAGTGTATTCCCCACCATTATCTGATCTCAAAATTTTAATCTTGGCATTGTAATGGTTAGTCACATAGTTATGAAAATTCTAAAAAGCTTCAAGCACCCTATCTTTGGTTTGAATAAGTGTTATCCAGGTGTATTTCGATTTTTCATCTATGAATGTGACAAAGTATTTAAAACTATCCCTAGACAAGCAAGGAGCAGTCCAAACATCAGAGTGAATTAGATCAAAGCATTTGTCATAAGCTGTAGATGAAATGGGAAACACAGTTTTACAATGCTTGCCTAAAATGCAAGCTTCACAATCCTTATTTTCAAATACCACACCTTGTAACATTAAGTTTAAAGCCCTAACATGGGGATGACCTAGTCTAGCATGCCACAATGCATTTTTATTCATCATAGAAGCAGAAGTAAATGAGCATAAGTAATCAGAAACAGGAGCTAGTTCTTCAAGTAAATATAAATCTCCCTTGGTAACTCCTTTTCCAATCAATTGGCTGCTCTCAATATCCTGAAACTTCACATCATTAGGACTAAATATAACATTGCAATTTAGATCTGTAGTACACTTCTTTACAGATAATAGATTTGATGTGAAGTCAGGCATATAAAATGCTTTAGAGTCTTTATCAAACAATTTTAGCTTGCCAATTCCTCTAATTGGGATTTTATCTCCATTTGCAATCATGACATGTCCATTTGTAGGTTCAATGTCTCTAATCAAACTAGTATCACTAATCATATGATGAGAAGCTCCTGAATCAACTACCAATGGTTTAAACAGATTGTGTGCAATATGAGACTGTCCTAGTATGCTAGTAGGTTTATAAGCAATGCTTGAATGATCAGGTTCTCTAGCAATACTACACGATTCATATGATGCACCAAAGGAGTAACCAAGAGTACCAAGTGTGTTACCATTCTCCTTTAGCATTTTGATGAGGGAGTCAATGTCTGATCTCCTTAGGTACTCGTTCTCACGGTTGTTCTGAAGGCTTGGCTGAGGTGTGTAAGTCACCAGGGCCTTGCTATCTCCAGGCTCACGTGTCCCGCCCTCTCCAGCTTGGCCTGAGCTCCCAGCAACAGTTGAACTTCCCGGCTCACTTCCAGCATACGAGACATTGGCTCTCCCATCTTTTTCTCTTGAGAACTTGGCCGGCTTCAGATGAGGATGCAAGATCCAGCACTGGTTCTTCTTGTGACCTTGTCTCTTGCAATGATCACAATTTCCCGTGAACTTCTTTGCATCATACTGGTTAGAGCTTGCACGGTTTGCTTGCGGAACCTCAGCTTGGTTTGCAAGTGTGATCTCTCCTTTCCCTCCAAAGAGACCAATAGAACCTTCCTCCTTCTGAACTTGTGCACACACGTCCTCAAGGTCAGGTAACTTCCCGGACCTCAGGATGTGTTTGATGAGGCTGTTGTAGCTTGGATTCAACGTGAGTAGCAACCCAAACACCTTGTCCTGTTCGCGTCTCTCAGCCAGCTCATCTAGGTTGGTTGTGCCTGGCCTCAGCATCTCCAGTTCAGACCACAAGGCTCTGAACCTCCCAAGGTGCTTAGTAAACTCCATGTCCTCCTGTGTCAAGCTGTTGATAGCACGTTTCACTTCAAACACACGGCTCAAGTTTGAGATGTTACCATATACCTTCTTTAGCGTGTCCCAAAGATCCTTTGCTGTCTCACAGTAGCTGTATGCCTCCAGGATAGACACTTCAAGAGACCGTTGGAGTATGGACATCACCAGCTGATCATCTTGCTCCCACTTCTCTTCATCGCACTCGACAATCTCCTTGTCGCCTTCATAAGTAATTAGCTTTGGGGCTTCACTCTGTGTGATGTGTCCCCATATACCCTTACTCCCCACTGCTGTCTTCACCAAATGAGACCACAAAAGGTAGTTACCCCCCTTGAGAGTAACCAGAACCACTGCCTTGTTGCTTTCCATTCCAGAATCACTCGGATGAAAGCTAAGCGGCTGATGTGTTCTTGAGTGTTCTAGTACTCAAACCCAGATTATGATGAACCTGGCTCTGATACCATATAAGTTTTAGAGAATCTGAGTTTGATATAAGGAAAGAAAGAGATTAGAAAGAGTCTAGAGGTGATTTAGGACGAGTTTAGCTAAGAGTTTAGTGTATGATCATGATTGAGAGCCTTTGAGTCTAAGAGAGTGTTTTGGTGTCAAGAACTGTCTGATCTTATTAATCATAAGTGTCTACAATATATAGAGAGGCTACAATAGGTTAAGGGTTTCGCAAATGGTCACTATTGTAAGGGATAAGGAGTTGCTTTAATTTAAACTCTCCAATAAGCTTCTCCTTTGTGATAAAGCACCTTTAGCCTTATCCAGCTCTTGACAGCCTGGCTAAGCTCTTCCTTATCCTCTCCAAACGGTCACACGAGCCAGTAGTTACCCCAAGTAACTTCTCCTTTCACTCTTAAGTTACTTGATCATGGTAACTTCAATCTGGTCGAGGTGTGGGTGACTTTAACCGGTACGGCCTGTACGGTCAGTACGGATGGTACGGCTTGGGTCGACTCCAACTCTCCCATTTCCTTTCCTTTACTCTATCTTAGCCTCATTATCTCATGACTTCATTTCAACAAATGATCCCTGATGGAGTAACCAAAGTGAAGAGTGTATGATCCAGTTCAGACTTCCTGAATCCTCTCCCATTGAGAGTTGTACTCAGCTTCTTGTACCAAGCTCTAGGAGACTGCTTCAGCCCATATATTGCCTTCTTCAATCTCAAAACATTTCCTGGTTTTACTAGATGCTCAAGACCAGGAGGAGGAAGCATGTATACCTCATCTTCTAGCTCACCTTGTAAGAAAGCATTCTTCACATCCATCTGCCACAAATCCCACTCCAAGTTTGTTGCAATGGACAACACAATCCGAACTGTGTGCAGCTTAGCTACTGGTGCAAAGGTATCAATGTAATCCTCTCCATAGGTTTGTGTAAATCCTCTTGCAACCAATCTGGTCTTCTTCCTATCAATCTGTCCATTTGCTAGATACTTGATTGTGAAGATCCATCTACTAGATACAGCCTTCTTTCCCTTAGGCAGCTCACTCTCATACCATGTATCATTCTTGATCATAGCACCTGCTTCAGCTCCCACTGATTCTTTCCATTCCTTGTCTAACATAGCTTCTTCATAAGTCCTTGGTACATAACTCTCATCCAGACTAATCATAAAGGCATAATGCTCCTCTGGAAACTCAGCGAAGGAACACACGGCTTGAGAAGGATGCTCCACAGCCTGGGCATTGTAGTACACTCTCGTGTTTACCCAGTTGGAAGGATCCCTCTTTATCCTTGTGCTCCTCCTCAAACCTTGAACCTGATCTTCAGTTTGCACACTAGCCGGCGGCTCCACTTGCTCTTCTTCTGAACTGGCCGGTCCAACTTGTTCTTCTCCACTAGACTGAACCTCATCTACTTCTCCACTAGACTGAACTGTTGAACTGAAGAGAAGATGGAGCTTGTACATAAATAGGGCAAGCTTCAGAAGATGTTCAGAAGAGTCCTATCGAGCTTCAGGAGTGCCCTGAAGTATCTATCATGGTGAAGTCAAGTCCAGGAGGGACTTAGACACAATATGGAGATGATTGAGTGTTGGTGCAAAGATAGGGCGAGGTACGGACAGGCGGTCCGTACCATCGACGGTACTTCACCGGGATTGTCCAGAACCTGTGCAAACTTAGGGTGCTGATTGCTAAAGCATCAGGCAACCTTATCTAGTATTATGGTCATTGGAAAGCAAGGAAAGGAGGGAGAGTGTGGTCCAAACACAGGCTGTCTCTTAGCTGTAAAGGAAAGAGATATTGGGGACCATGTATCTGGCCTTATACATGGGCAGATTCAAGGGAGCCTAAGGAGAACCAATTAGGTGACAGCAAGACTTAACCAATCAAGACACAGCTCTCAGATCACGACCTGGACACTCCATCTACACCATCCATTTGTATTCAATCATTTATATTCATTAGATTAAGGGTTTATGAGTTTGTAATGTGTAAAGCCTATATAAGGCTCATTTGTGTGTTTTGTAAACCCTAAGAGAGTAAGGGGGATTTTCCCTTCTCCTTCATAGTCTTTGGTTACTTTGAATCTCTCAATCTCTATTCTCTGGTTACTTAATCTCTCAGTCTCTCTAATCTCTTAATCTCTCACTCAAAGTCTCTTAATCTCACACCATTCTTATTCTTCCATCAGTCTCTCTTTTATTCTCTTCCATTATTGTCACAAGACAAGATCTCTTGACCTTAAGGGCGTGTTCATCACACACACACAACCTGAACTCTGTTAAAACTTATATGGTATCAGAGCCAGGTTCATCAGAACTTGGTTCCAGCTTCAGCTCAAGCACAAGCTCACTCCCATGCCATTTTCAAGCTATTGAAGCTGTTGAAGAACTTCTATCCAGCCGGCTGTAATCTCTTCAAGATGAAGTTTTGCTCATCCATGGCGTATATAGAAGCTGTCCTAAGTCCATCATACTCTCTCATGTCCGCCCTGAAGAAAGAAGGCAATTGGAAGCATGTCCAAGCCTTTCCCATTCACTGTCCAAGAAGAAACCTTCCAAGGAGGAAGCTTTCAGCATTGGTACTTGTGTGGCGACTCAAACATGAAGAAAGGAGGTGTCTTTGGCATGGTGGGTTCAAGGAGAAAGGCCACGTAAAGAAGGAGATGTGGTTTGTCCATTTATGATGCAGATTGCCTTGGAGGCTCAAGGACCAGGCACTGGTTCCTTA
>NW_026015153.1:0-88586 GCF_020379485.1 Brassica napus
TTTCTCTCTTCATGCCACATCAACCACCATGTCTTTACTCTTCTTTAGAACAGATCTTGGTCTCTCCCCCTTTCACCTAACTTCTTGTTCGGTTGAAGTGCTTGGACACACAGACCTTCCTTGATAGATACAAGTACCTGATACATCATTCCACAGTGTATCAGTCCTCAAGAGATAAACCTATCATGAAAGTATGTAAAGTATAAGATCAGGTTTACTCCCTTGTTTAAATGGTGAGGAGTGGCTGCTCTTCACTAGCCACTTCAACACTTCCTTATCCTTTCTGGTCGAATCTTATCTCTTCTCTTCACTAAGTTACCTTCTTATCCCATCAGATAACTTTCCCAAGTAGTTACTGTGGTTAAACTAAAGTTACCACAGTAAAACTCCAAAGTTACTGTCTGCTCCAAATCTCTTCCTCTCTCAATATTCAACTCTTTATTCTCTCATCTCAACAATTTATTCAACTTCCTGGAGATTCTCCACCACTTTATGTATCCAAATCAAGCTTTTTGGTGCAGCTTGGGTATGGCTTCTGCTCCTGGATCACTTGAAGGGGAACAGATAGGGGTGTTCTAAGAGGCTACTAGCTCTCCTTTGAACTGTGGTCGTCTCCCTGAGCCTGTGGATTGGCGACAGAGATGGTTTGCTACTCAAAGACACAAGATCACCTTGTATTGTCTAAGATGGGATTCACAGGAATTCCTTCCTTTAAGTGAGATCAATGTTCTTGAGCTGAACAGAGAAGCTAGAGACAAGACAACAACGTTGACTGAATAATTCTTAGATTGAAAGTTGAGAAAGCAAAGCTGCCTCCCTCATGTCTTAAAGAAATCGACAGAAAACCCTAGAAGTAAACCAAGATGGTTTAATTCTAATTCTAATTCTAATCCTAAACCCACGAAATTGGTTTATTTAAAATCCTAATTGTCTTTGGTTTAAATTAAATGAAAGCCCAATAACCAAAGCCCTTACAAAGTAATTAAATTAAACCAACAGGCTGGTTTATCTTGATCTCCTTGTCTTGATCCAAGACCCACGATTTTGGCTATCTCCTGGAGCCTCTCCTCTTGTTCTCTCAGCCTTGATCTAGTAGTTGGTCCACTCCACACACTGGTTGGGTCAAATGATGTCTCACTCTGGTTCTGGTTCTCTTCAGTATCCTCAGCTTCACATCTCTCTCTTACGGCAGTCTCATCACTTGGCTCATCCTCATCAGTCTCACTCAGCTCCTCTTCTATGTCTCTAGTCATGGCTACACCATCCCCTCCTCCTTTAAAAGGATTTGACCTCAAATCCGAATCATCTGCAATAAAAGGATCCAAGTCAGAAACATTGAAAGTAGAACTGACTGTGTATTTCCCTTCAAGATCGATCTGATAGGCATTGTTGTTGATTCTCTTTAGCACTCTGAAGGGTCCATCTTTCCTTGGTAGCAACTTTGATTTCCTCTCCACCGGAAACCTCTCTTTTCTCATGTGAATCCACACAAGATCACCCGGTTCAAGTACTAGCTCCTTGCGCCCCTTGTTCTTCTGTCTCTCATACATCTTGGTCCTCTCCTCAATGTTCTTCCTGACCTGTTCATGCAAAGACAAAACAAACTCGGCCTTTTGCTTGCCATCAAGGTTAGTTTATTCTTTTAAAGGTAGAGCAAATAAATCAAGAGGAGACAATGGGTTAAAACCGTAAACAACTTGAAAAGGTGAGAGTTTAGTAGCTGAATGCACTGCTCTGTTATATGCAAACTCTACATGTGGTAAACAATCCTCCCATGTCCTAATGTTACTCTTAATGATGGCACGCAAAAGAGTAGACAATGTCCTATTGACTGATTCAGTTTGACCATCAGTTTGGGGATGACAAGTAGTTGAAAACAACAGCTTAGTTCTCAACTTTCCCCACAGAGTTTTCCAGAAGTAGCTAGGGAACTTTGTATCTCTATCAGAAACTATAGTCCTAGGCATACCATGCAATCTAACAACTTCTCTAAAGAATAGATCAGCTACCAAAGATGCATCATCAGTTTTATGACAAGGTATGAAGTGAGCCATCTTAGAAAATCTATCAACAACCACAAAGATACTATCTCTTCCTTTCTTAGTTCTAGGCAATCCTAAGACAAAGTCCATAGATAATACACTCCTAGGATGCTTCTCTGGTTGGAATGGGATAGATCCTTGCAAACAGAGAATCAAAGACTCAATCTGTTTCAAGGTTTGTGGAATGAATGGTGACACAAAGAGATGTGAGAGGTCTCCTTGATACTCCTAAGTGAATCCCTTGGATATGACGACACACCAAGACAAACACTCTTGTGGTTTTGTTAGATATGACACACTAACAAAGACTCAAGAAATCTCAGATCTACAAGAAGACTTGCAGCCGTCAGAGAGAGACAAGAGTCTGAAAATAAAAGATTGGATAGTTCTATTAGGGTTTTCAGACACATATTTATAGAGAAGGCAAGGAACATGCTCCTTGGTCTCTAAATGAGCCTTAAAAATAAACCTTATAAAAACTTTATAAAACCTTATAAGGGTTCTCAAGTCTGGCAGCTTAATTCTCAAGTCTAGCAGCCTAATTCTCAAGTCTAGCAGCCTAATTCTGCTTCATGTTAACAAAGATAAATAATTAAAATAAAGTCTTGAACTGTCAAATGAGTGATAGGAAAGCAACATATGGCCTCATTAAAAACCTATCTTTGGAAAACCCAGTGGGACAAAACCAAAGATAGGGAAAAAGAGCACACATATGTTACTTGCTCATTTGATGTCTATCTTGGAGCTGAGATGGCTTGAATTGTGGCAAGTGTGTCTTGGTTGATCAAGCTTCTTCCAAGACTCTCTTCTTGCTTCAGTGATGTCTTAAGTAATCCTCCAATGGCTTCTTTGAGTTGCTTGCTTCTGGCTCGAGTCATAGGACCTTCAGATATGGCTAGAGCTCCTCCATCAGCTGGATCATCCATGCTCTCATTATCTTCTTTGTTTGGCTGGTCCATGATCATATCATCCCCTCCCTCTTGAAAAGGATTTGTCCTCAAATCTAGCTCATCTGCAACAAAAAGAGCCAAGTCAGTAACATTAACATTGATAGTCAGATTACACTTACCTTGCAAGCCTCTTTGATAGGCATTGTTGCTGACTAGATTTGTTTGGTAGAAGGAAATGATACGTTGGGCTCTCCATACTCCTGATGCATTCCCCAAACCCGATTCACACACACTGAAACAAAACAAGTTAGCACATGCGAAGTTGTCATAAAGTAAGAGTCTTATCCCAAATTTGTTTCTGCTCGGTTTTGGATTGTAGGCTGCATCTGGAGGTGCTTCTTTGATGATGATAAAGCCAGGGACGTCTTGGTGGTTATCCTGGTCTAGATCAGGTGGTTTTAATCTCTTATCTTCCTCATTTTTGTAGTTTCTTCTTATATGCTTCCAAGCTCTCTTAAAATCTGCACATGGCTCTTTTGACAAAAACAAGTGCATCATATCTGTATAATTAGTGATAAAAGAATTCTTGAAAACATGATCACTTACATTAACATACTCACCTGGTCGCCATAGATAGAATTGAGATGTTCTAAACTCAGAAAATTTCAAACAAAGCAAACACAGGATCACCCGACTTCTAAAACTCATAACTATTTCACCTGAGAAGCTTTGGACATGATTCCAATTCGACGTGAGACCCAGATGAGTTAAGTTTCTATTGCAGTCGAGTTTGTTGCTTAATTTCTTTTGGTTGTTGAGATATGGTCCTCGGACTGCTCCTATGTCAAAGCTGGCGTCTAGACAGTTTGATTGTTGCGTCTCCAACTTAGCCAATGACTCATAATTGACACTCTGATCATTATGGCCCCTCTTTTCGAAAAGTGTAGACCTCAAAACAATTTTACCTGTTCCAACAGCAAGCAAATCAGGTTTCATATTTTTCTTTGAGTTTAGATAGTTACCTCGGGTTGGTTTATTTGGAGATTGATGTAGACTGAGTCCATCTGGTGGTTTCTCCTTGATTTGAGAAAAAAAACATGAGTTCTCCTCCTGCTCCAGTAATCACTTTACCATTTACTTTAGTGAAATCTCCATCTCCACTCATGGTTTGACAATCTCTGAAATGGTATTGAAGCTTTTGCAAATCTGGTGGCTTCCACACCTTGACATGATCAAGAAGCAAGGCATTTTTATCAGCTTCCAACTCTTTATTACCCCAGCTGGTTCTAGTACGAGCAGAGCACTCCCCAAGGATTATAAATATGCTGTCATCTGCTCCAGGTTTCCAAAAGTAGATCTGTAACCTTCCAGTCCAATCAGAGTTAAGCATCTCTCGGAAATGATCCAAAGCGATATGTTTTGCAAAATGGACAATATCTTGAGGATCAGGTGGCCATTTGATTCGTTGTTTGGTTTGTTGGATCAAGGACTGAGTGGGTAACACTCTCCAATTGGTTTCATAGTGAAACTCTTGCTGAGCTGAGACGTGCATCACTTTATCTCCTGTTGGTAAAAGATCACCAAAATCACTTGTGGGTGTTGCCGATTTCTTCTTAATCAATATGTCATTGTTCCTGTGATCCCACAAGTCTCCTCCAGGCTCAAATACAACATGCTTCAAGCCCAGTTCGTGTCTTGAGAGCTCCACTTCTCTGGCCTTGCTCCAAACAAAAGGTCTGATCTGAAAAGTACCTAAGAATGTCTTTTGGAGATCACACGGATCAAAGACAATCAGTTGTCCCTTTTTGCAAGCTGTCTGTGGTTCCCTGGGTGTCTCTTCTGGTACTATGGCTTGTTTGAAAGGAACCATGACGTTCTGAACAGGCTGCTCATCTTTCTGAATGGCAACTGATGATTCTTTGGCTTGATCTCCTTGAATAGAGGTAGTTGATACCGGCTCTGCTGAATTAAGTTCTGAGACTGAAGTGATTAACTCCTGGTTCTGTTCTTCTAAGGATGGACGTGTAGTATGGGTATCCCTGAATTGTTTCTCCACATCCATAATCACCTGAGACAGCTTCTTTATGTCCTCCTCACTGAACCAGCTCGTTGTCTTGCTAGGTAAACCAATAACACTGGTTGAACTTGATCTCATTCTGCTTTGTTGTTCCTGGACTGAGTTTGAAGAGCATGGCTTTGTTTCAGACTGTTTTCGAAGTACTTCCTTGTGGTACTGTCTTGGAACATACTTATGACGCATCAAAGCCCTCAATTTGAGCCAGGTTGCAACAGGTTCTTTTCCATAGTGTCTCCTAGATGACAGCAATTGATTCCACCAGCTTGAAGCATAACCATAAAACTCAGCAGTAGCCATTTGAACCTTCTTTCTTTCAGCAGAGTGTTGACAGTTAAAAATCAACTCCATCTTCTCTTCCCACTCCACGTATGCAGCAGGGTCAGCATCACCATAGAAAGGAGGGATTTTTAGCTTTTGATCAGCCAATTTATCTTTGTGATTGCTTCGGCCTTCATGCCCACGTCTTTGTCTCCTCTCACTGCTTCTAGACTCAAAACTCTGACCAGTAGCTTGTTGGAGTTCCTGTCTCAACTCATGCCGGAATTTATCAAGGCTGGCTTTCATCTTCTCCTGCATCTGAGCACTCATAACCTTAAGTAAAAGCTTTTCATCCTTAGTGAGTTCTCCTTTTTGATCTCCTGCCATGGTACCTGAGACAAGAGAAAGACTAAGCCAGTAAGTAGTTCGAAATCAAAATTAAATAAGGAAAACAAACAAGAGATGAAACAGATTCAGCACAGATCTAGAATAAAAATTCTCAGATTTATCACATTCAAAGCACAGAACAACAGATCTATCAATATTGAACTCAGATTGAAAATAACAAGCCCTAAATCATACAATAATCAGATACTCAACCTGAGATTAGATCTAGAACAGTTTGACCAAAAACTCAAACAGATCAAGAAAAACTCAACCTATTCAAGCCCAAATCGAATCAGATTCAAATCTAGACAGAGAATTTCGACCACAAACCCAAACAGAACAGATCTAAACAGATTAGAAGAATTTCAATTTTTTTTTTTTTTCAGATCTAGGGTTCATAAGAAAATTTCGAAATTGAAAATAGAAGTAGAGAGTTTAGAAACTTCCTTCCAGAGATTTGCTCTGATACCACATAATACACTCCTAGGATGCTTCTCTGGTTGGAATGGGATAGATCCTTGCAAACAGAGAATCAAAGACTCAATCTGCTTCAAGGTTTGTGGAATGAATGGTGACACAAAGAGATGTGAGAGGTCTCCTTGTTACTCCTAAGTGAATCCCTTGGATATGACACACCAAGACAAACACTTTTGTGGTTTTGTTAGATATGACACACTAACAAAGACTCAAGAAATCTCAGATCTACAAGAAGACTTGCAGCCGTCAGAGAGAGACAAGAGTCTGAAAATAAAAGATTGGATAGTTCTATTAGGGTTTTCAGACACATATTTATAGAGAAGGCAAGGAACAGGCTCCTTGGTCTCTAAATGGGCCTTAAAAATAAACCTTATAAAAACCTTATAAAACCTTATAAGGGTTCTCAAGTCTGGCAGCTTAATTCTCAAGTCTAGCAGCCTAATTCTCAAGTCTAGCAGCCTAATTCTGCTTCATGTTAACAAAGATAAATAATTAAAATAAAGTCTTGAACTGAGATCATCAAATGAGTGATAGGAAAGCAACAAATGGCCTCATTAAAAACCTATCTTTGGAAAACCAAGTGGGACAAAACCAAAGATAGGGAAAAAGAGCACACATATGTTACTTGCTCATTTGATGTCTATCTTGGAGCTGAGATGGCTTGAATTGTGGCAAGTGTGTCTTGGTTGATCAAGCTTCTTCCAAGACTCTCTTCTTGCTTCAGTGATGTCTTAAGTAATCCTCCAATGGCTTCTTTGAGTTTCTTGCTTCTGGCTCGAGTCATAGGACCTTCAGATATGGCTAGAGCTCCTCCATCAGCTGGATCATCCATGCTCTCATTATCTTCTTTGTTTGGCTGGTCCATGATCATATCAATAGAGATATCAATCCATGGTGCAGTAGGAATAGGGAGAGGTGTATACAAACCTGTTGGTTGGACCTTAGACTTGGCTTGTTTGCACACGACACACCTTGAGCACACACGCTCCACTTCTTTCTTCATACTCGGCCAGTAGAAGTGCTCTTGCAAGGTGGAGAGTGTTTTGGCGACTCCAAAGTGTCCCATCAGCCCTCCCGCGTGAGCTTTCCTAACATACAATTCTCTCAAAGAACCACTAGGAACACACAGGCGGTTATCATAGAAAAGAAATCCCTTTACTTGGTAGAATTTTCCACTAGCATGTTTCTCAGATTCTCTAAACACATCTTTAAACTCAGGATCATTAGCATAGCAAGATTTGATATGTTCAAATCCTAAGAGTTTAGTTTCCATTGAAGATAAAAGAGTATACCTTCTGGAGAGTGCATCAACCACTACATTCTCCTTACCTTTCTTGTAGTGGATGACATAAGGAAAGGTCTCAATGAACTCCACCCACCTGGCATGTCTCTTGTTCAGCTTCTGTTGCCCTTTGAGATGTTTAAGGGATTCATGATCTGTATGGATCACAAACTCCTTAGGCCACAAGTAATGTTGCCACACTTGTAAAGCTCTCACCAAGGCATACAGCTCCTTGTCATAGGTAGGATAGTTCAAGGTGGCGCCTCCTAGTTTCTCACTGAAGTAAGCTATGGGTTTCTTATCCTGTATCAACACAACTCCAATTCCAATACCAGATGCATCACATTCAATTTCAGAAGTTTTAGAAAAGTCAGGAAGTGCAAGTAAAGGAGCACTTGTTAACTTCTCTTTTAGCATTTGAAAGGCCTCTTCTTGGGTTGGTCCCCAAGTGAAACCTACACTCTTTTTGATCACTTCAGTCAGTGGTGCTGCAACCGTACTGAAATCTCTCACAAACCTCCTGTAGAAGCCAGCAAGTCCATGAAAACTTCTGACCTCTCCAATAGATTTAGGAGTCGGCCACTCCCTGATAGCTTTCACTTTTTCCTCATCAACCTGTATGCCCTGTGAGGTCACAACAAAACCTAAAAAGACAAGGTTATCTGTGCCAAAAGAACACTTCTTATAGTTAGCATACAGATTTTCTTTTCTAAGCACATCTAGAACTTGTTTCAAGTGGTAACATGTTCTTTCATAGTCTTGCTGTAAATCAGGATATCATCAAAGTAAACAACTACAAATCGTCCTATCAAAGCTCTCAAGACATGATTCATTAATCTCATGAAAGTACTAGGTGCATTAGTAAGCCCAAAAGGCATCACAACCCATTCATACAATCCTAGCTTAGTTTTAAAAGCAGTTTTCCACTCATCTCCTTCTTTCATTCTAATCTGGTGGTAACCACTCTTTAAATCAATTTTAGAAAAGACACATGAACCATGTAACTCATCTAACATATCATCAAAGCGAGGAATAGGGTGCCTGTACTTAACTGTTATGTTGTTGATGGCTCTGCAGTCCACACACATCCTCCAGCTCCCATCTTTTTTTGGTACCAAGAGGACAGGTACAACACAAGGACTCATACTCTCCCTGATATGTCCCTTCTCCATTAGCTCATTGACTTGTTTCTGAAGCTCCTTGGTCTCCACAGGGTTGGTCCTGTATGCTGGACGGTTTGGCAAAGTAGCTCCTGGTACAAAATCAATCTGGTGCTCTATTCCCCTAATAGGCGGCAGACCTATTGGATTGTCCTCTGGGAACACATCTCTATACTCCTGCAAAAGGCACTCAATCTCCTCTGGAATCTCAGGAGCAGGGTTAGTAGTAGAGCTCAACAATTCTTTATAAACCACTAGTATCAAATTTGATTGTTCAATCATAGCAGTTTTGATATCTTTAGCAGTAGCAAAGAGGTTGAGTTTACTTACCTGGCTGGTCTCTTCAAGAAGCAAGGACTTGCTGGCGGCCTTGGACTCTCCTCTCTTCTTTTTGAGATGCATCTGATCCTGGTGTACCTCCTGAGGGGTCATTGGCGCCAGGGTAACTTGTTTCTCCTTATGGATAAAAGTGTATCTGTTGGTAAAGCCATCATGTACTGATCTCTTATCATACTGCCATGGACGTCCAAGAAGGATGTGGCTAGCTTCAAGGGGTGCTACATCACAAGTGATCTCATCCTGGTACTTTCCCACTGATAGCAAGACCTTCACTTGCTTGGTGATCTGTAATCCACCCTCGTCATTGATCCATTGCAAGAGATATGGTTTAGGATGCTTGAACACTTGAAGACCCAACTTCTCCACCAACTCAGCACTTGCTACATTAGTACAGCTTCCTCCATCAATGATCAAGCTGAAAACCTTCTCTTGAACCAAGCATCTGGTGTGGAACAAGTTTTCCCTTTGCTCATCTTCTTTGGCTTTAGGTTGAGCATTGAGAAGTCTCCTGGTGACTAGTAGCTCTCCACAGACAGGGTACTCCACGCCTTCCTCATCTGACTCTTGGCCGGCGTCCTCCTCTTCAGATATCACCTCCCCGTTGGCTAAGATAGTCATCACCTTCTTGTTGGTGCACTCATTAGCATAGTGGCCAAAGCCATGACACTTGTAACACTTAATGTTCCTGGTCTTAGTAGATGTGGCTACTCCTTTACCCTTGTCATCTCTCTTGGTCTCTACTGAAGAAGAACCGTCCTTGGACTTATCCCCTGGCTTATCTTCCCTGGAGTAGGCCGGTTTTGAAGTAGGAGTGTATGAAGACCGGGTATAGCCCTTCCTCTTGTTCTGCTGCTCAATCAAAATAGCTTTATGTAGCAGTTCATCCATGTCCTCATATTCTTGTAGCTCCAACCTATCTTGTATATCTCTGTTAAGACCTCCTTGGAATCTTGCCATAGTAGCTTCTACACCTTCTTCTAAATCAGCTTTTAACATGAGTGTTTCCATCTCCTGGTGATAGTCCTCTACACTCTTAGACCCTTGAGAAAGCCTTCTCAACTTCTGGTGTAGATCTCTTCCATAGTGATTAGGAACAAATCTCTTCTTCATCACAGTTTTCATCTCAAACCAGGAAGCTACTTGAGGCTCTCCATTGCGTCTCCTGGTAGTAGCAATCTGATCCCACCAGCTAATAGCATATCCACAGAATTCAGTAGCTGCTAGTCTCACTTTTCTCTCCTCAGTGAGCTGCTGGCAATTGAAAACCAGTTCAATCTTCTTCTCCCACTCTAAGTAAGCATCAGGATCATTCTTCCCATGGAATGGAGGGATTCTAAGCTTGAGATTGCCTAGGTTATCAGTAGCTGGTCGCCTGCGGTTGTAGTTTCTACCACGCTGACTAGCCTGAGATCCATCATCACTTTCATCAGTTGAATCTTCTTGATAATGTTCTCCATAAACCCCACGACCCCCAATCTCCACTCGTGGCCCTCTTATAGGTCCAATGCGTGCTCTCTGAGCTCCAGCAGCAACCGCGTCCCTCTCTTGCCTTGCATTAACACCAGGTAAGTTTTCATTAGCTTGTTGAGCAAGGTTGTAAGTATTTTGCATTCTTCTGGTTATCTCAGCCATCATAGCCTCAAATTGAACTTGGTTGAGGTTGATTTGCTGGACAGCCGGTTCTCCTGAACCCTCTGGTTGCTTTCCATCTCGTCTCTCTTCACTCATTGTTCCTGAAATAGTTAGAGAAAACACAAAGCCAAGAACAAAAGTATCTCTCTCTCACTCAAGTTTTCAAGTCGCCAAGTCTCAGCTCTTCCCACAAGTTCAGTTGAAAAACAAGGTTCTACACTTAAGATCTAGAACTAAACCCCAATGAATCAGAAAGAAAGTATTAAGAGATTTAGGCACCAGCTGACTTTACCACCCTGAGCTGGATTTCTCTTCAGCTAGCTGGATTACTCTTCAGCTTTTCTTTTCTTTTTTTGATTTGGATCAGAGATCTCTTTTCTTTTCTTTTTTTTTTTTGATTTGCAGGGTTGGCTCAGCTGGCTTACAACAGATAGAAAGATAAGAGAAGTGTTTGATGGAATGAATGATCTGAGTAGTCAAAAATCGCAGACCCTAACCTTCAAGTGGCTCTGATACCACTTGGTGCAGCCTGGGTATGGCTTCTGCTCCTGGATCACTTGAAGGGGAACGGATAGGGGTGTTCTAAGAGGCTACTAGCTCTCCTTTGAACTGTGGTCGTCTCCCGGAGCCTGTGGATTGGCGACAGAGATGGTTTGCTACTCAAAGACACAAGATCACCTTGTATTGTCTAAGATGGGATTCACAGGAATTCCTTCCTTTAAGTGAGATCAATGTTCTTGAGCTGAACAGAGAAAGCTAGAGACAAGACAACAACGTTGACTGAATAATTCTTAGATTGAAAGTTGAGAAAGCAAAGCTGCCTCCCTCATGTCTTTAAGAAATCGACAGAAAACCCTAGAAGTAAACCAAGATGGTTTAATTCTAATTCTAATTCTAATTCTAATCCTAAACCCACGAAATTGGTTTATTTAAATTCCTAATTGTCTTTGGTTTAAATTAAATGAAAGCCCAATAACCAAGCCCTTACAAAGTAATTAAATTAAACCAACAGGCTGGTTTATCTTGATCTCCTTGTCTTGATCCAAGACCCACGATTTTGGCTATCTCCTGGAGCCTCTCCTCTTGTTCTCTCAGCCTTGATCTAGTAGTTGGTCCACTCCACACACTGGTTGGCTCACATGATGTCTCACTCTGGTTCTGGTTCTCTTCAGTATCCTCAGCTTCACATCTCTCTCTTACGGCAGTCTCATCACTTGGCTCATCCTCATCAGTCTCACTCAGCTCCTCTTCTATGTCTCTGGTCATGGCTACACCATTTTCACAAAGTGATTCATCCTGGTTTGATTGGAACGACGAAGAAGCTGTGCTATTCCCAAACTGGGAAACTGGAATCACCTGATTTGAAAGTGGGATAACTTCTTCATGCCAACTCCTATGAGATTTATTCAACTTCCTGGTGATTCTCCACCATTTTATGTATCCAAATCAAGCTTTTCACAAAGTGATTCATCCTGGTTTGATTGGAACGACGAAGAAGTTGTGCTATTCCCAAACTGGGAAACTGGAATCACCTGATTTGAAAGTGGGATAACTTCTTCATGCCAACTCCTATGACATTTATTCAACTTCCTGGTGATTCTCCACCACTTTATGTATCCAAATCAAGCTTCTTACAAAGAGATTCATCCTGGTTTGATTGGAACGACGAAGAAGCTGTGCTATTCCCAAACGGGGAAACTGGACTTACCAGATTTGAAAGTGGGATAATTTCTTCATGCCAACTCCTATGAGATTTATTCAACTTCCTGGTGATTCTACACCACTTTATGTATCCAAATCAAGCTTCTCACAAAGTGATTCATCCTGGTTTGATTGGAACGACGAAGAAGCTGTGCTATTCCCAAACTGGGAAACTGGAATCACCTGATTTGAAAGTGGGATAACTTCTTCTTGCCAACTCCTATGAGATTTATTCAACTTCCTGGTGATTCTCCACCACTTTATGTATCCAAATCAAGCTTCTTGCAAAGTGATTCATCCGGTTTTGATTAGAATGACGAAGAAGCTGTGCTATTCCCAAACTGGGAAACTGGAATCACCTGATTTGAAAAAGTGGGATAACTTCTTCATGCCAACTCCTATGAGATTTATTCAACTTCCTGGTGATTCTCCACCACTTTATGTATCCAAATCAAGCTTCTTACAAAGTGAGTCATCCTGTTTTGATTAGAACGACGAAGAAGCTGTGCTATTCCCAAACTGGGAAACCGGAATCACCTGATTTGAAAGTGGGATAACTTCTTCATCCTAACTCCTATTAGATTTACTAAACTTCCTGGTGATTCTCCACCACTTTTTGTATCCAAATCAAGCTTTTCACAAAGTGATTCATCCTGGTTTGATTGGAACGATGAAGAAGCTGTGCTATTCCCAAACTGGGAAACTGGAATCACCTGATTTGAAAGTGGGATAACTTCTTCTTGCCAACTCCTATGAGATTTATTCAACTTCCTGGTGATTCTCCACCACTTTATGTATCTGAATCAAGCTTCTTACAAAGTGATTCATCCTGGTTTGATTGGAACGACGAACAAGCTGTGCTATTCCCAAACTGGGAAAGTGGAATCATGTTATTTGAAAGTGGGATAACTTCTTCATCCCAACTCCTATGGGTTTATTAAATTTCCTGGTGATTCTCCACCACTTTATGTATCCAAATCAAGCTTTTCACAAAGTGATTCATCCTGGTTTGATTGGAACGATGAAGAAGCTGTGCTATTCCAACACTTGAAAGCTGGAATCACCTGATTTGAAAGTGGGATAACTTCTTCGTGCCAACTCCTATGAGATTTATTTAACTTCCTTGTGATTCTCCACCACTTTATGTATCCAAATCAAGCTTCTTACAAAGAGATTCATCCTGGTTTGATTGGAACTACGAAGAAGCTGTGCTATTCTCAAACTGGGAAACTGGAATCACCTGATTTGAAAGTGGGATAACTTCTTCATGCCAACTCCTATGAGATTTATTCAACTTCCTGGTGATTCTCCACCACTTTATGTATCCAAATCAATCTTTTCACAAAGTGATTCATCCTGGTTTGATCGGAACGATGAAGAAGCTGTGCTATTCCCAAACTTGAAATCTGGAATCACCTGATTTGAAAGTGGGATAACTTCTTCGTGCCAACTCCTATGAGATTTATTCAACTTCCTAGTGATTATCCACCACTTTATGTATCCAAATCAAGCTTCTTACAAAGAGATTCATCCTGGTTTGATTGGAACGACGAAGAAGCTGTGCTATTCCCAAATGGGAAACTGGAATCACCTGATTTGAAAGTGGGATAACTTCTTCATGCAAACTCCTATGAGATTTATTCAACTTTCTGGTGATTCTCCACCACTTTATGTATCCAAATCAAGCTTCTTACAAAGTAATTCATCCTGGTTTGATTAGAACGACGAAGAAGCTGTGCTATTCCCAAACTGGGAAACTGGAATCACCTGATTTGAAAGTGGGATAACTTCTTCATCCCAACTCCTATGAGATTTATTCAACTTCCTGGTGATTCTCCACAACTTTATGTATCCAAATAAAGCTTCTTACAAAGTGATTCATCCTGGTTTGATTGGAACGACGAAGAAGCTGTGCTATTCCCAAACTGGGAAACTGGAATCACCTGATTTGAAAGTGGGATAACTTCTTCGTGCCAACTCCTATGAGATTTATTCAACTTCCTGGTAATTCTCCACCACTTTATGTATCCAAATCAAGCTTCTTGCAAAGTGATTCATCCTGTTTTGATTAGAACGACGAAGAGGCTGTGCTATTCCCAAACTGGGAAACTCGAATCACCTGATTTGAAAGTGGGATAACTTCTTCATGCCAACTCCTATGAGATTTATTCAACTTCCTGGTGATTCTCCACCACTTTATGTATCCAAATCAAGCTTTTCACAAAGTGATTCATCCTGGTTTGATTGGAACGACGAAGAAGCTGTGCTATTCCCAAACTGGGAAACTGGATACACCTGATTTGAAAGTGGGATAACTTCTTCATGCCAACTCCTATGACATTTATTCAACTTCCTTGTGATTCTCCACTACTTTATGTATCCAAATCAAGTTTCTTACAAAGAGATTCATCCTAGTTTGATAGGAACGACGAAGAAGCTGTGCCATTCCCAAACGGGGAAACTGGACTTATCAGATTTGGAAGTGGGATAATTTCTTCATGCCAACTCCTATGAGATTTATTCAACTTTCTGGTGATTCTACACCACTTTATGTATCCAAATCAAGCTTCTCACAAAGTGATTCATCCTGGTTTGATTGGAACGACGAAGAAGCTGTGCTATTCCCAAACTGGGAAACTGGAATCACCTGATTTGAAAGTGGGATAACTTCTTCTTGCCAACTCCTATGAGATTTATTCAACTTCCTGGTGATTCTCCACCACTTTATGTATCCAAATCAAGCTTTTCACAAAGTGATTCATCCTGGTTTGATCGGAACGATGAAGAAGCTGTGCTATTCTCAAACTTGAAATCTGGAATCACCTGATTTGAAAGTGGGATAACTTCTTCGTGCCAACTCCTATGAGACTTTTCAACTTCCTGGTGATTCTCCACCACTTTATGTATCCAAATCAAGCTTCTTACAAAGAGATTCATCCTGGTTTGATTGGAACGACGAAGAAGCTGTGCTATTCCCAAATGGGAAACTGGAATCACCTGATTTGAAAGTGGGATAACTTCTTCATGCCAACTCCTATGAGATTTATTCAACTTCCTGGTGATTCTCCACCACTTTATGTATCCAAATCAAGCTTCTTACAAAGTGATTCATCCTGGTTTGATTAGAACGACGAAGAAGCTGTGCTATTCCCAAACCGGGAAACTGGAATCGCCTGATTTGAAAGTGGGATAACTTCTTTGTGCCAACTCCTATGAGATTTATTCAACTTCCTGGTGATTCTCCACCACTTTATGTATCCAAATCAAGCTTCTTACAAAGTGATTCATCCTGGTTTGATTGGAACGACGAAGAAGCTGTGCTATTCCCAAACTGGGAAACTGGAATCACCTGATTTGAAAGTGGGATAACTTCTTCGTGCCAACTCCTATGAGATTTATTCAACTTCCTGGTGATTCTCCACCACTTTATGTATCTAAATCAAGCTTTTCACAAAGTGATTCATCCTGGTTTGGTTGGAACGACGAAGAAGCTGTGCTATTCCCAAACTGGGAAACTGGAATCACCTGACTTGAAAGTGGGATAACTTCTTCATGCCAACTCCTATGACATTTATTCAACTTCCTGGTGATTCTCCACTACTTTATGTATCCAAATCAAGCTTCTTACAAAGAGATTCATCCTAGTTTGATTGGAACGACGAAGAAGCTGTGCTATTCCCAAACGGGGAAACTGGACTTACCAGATTTGAAAGTGGGATAATTTCTTCATGCCAACTCCTATGAGATTTATTCAACTTTCTGGTGATTCTACACCACTTTATGTATCCAAATCAAGCTTCTCACAAAGTGATTCATCCTGGTTTGATTGGAACGACGAAGAAGCTGTGCTATTCCCAAACTGGGAAAATGGAATCACCTGATTTGAAAGTGGGATAACTTCTTCATGCCAACTCCTATGAGATTTATTCAACTTCCTGGTGATTCTCCACCACTTTATGTATCCAAATCAAGCTTTTCACAAAGCGATTCATCCTGGTTTGATTGGAACGACGAAGAAGCTGTGCTATTCCCAAACTGGGAAATTGGATACACCTGATTTGAAAGTGGGATAACTTCTTCATGCCAACTCCTATGAGATTTATTCAACTTCCTGGTGATTCTCCACCATTTTATGTATCCAAATCAAGCTTTTCACAAAGTGATTCATCCTGGTTTGATTGGAACGACGAAGAAGTTGTGCTATTCCCAAACTGGGAAACTGGAATCACCTGACTTGAAAGTGGGATAACTTCTTCATGCCAACTCCTATGACATTTATTCAACTTCCTGGTGATTCTCCACTACTTTATGTATCCAAATCAAGCTTCTTACAAAGAGATTCATCCTAGTTTGATTGGAACGACGAAGAAGCTGTGCTATTCCCAAACGGGGAAACTGGACTTACCAGATTTGAAAGTGGGATAATTTCTTCATGCCAACTCCTATGAGATTTATTCAACTTTCTGGTGATTCTACACCACTTTATGTATCCAAATCAAGCTTCTCACAAAGTGATTCATCCTGGTTTGATTGGAACGACGAAGAAGCTGTGCTATTCCCAAACTGGGAAACTGGAATCACCTGATTTGAAAGTGGGATAACTTCTTCTTGCCAACTCCTATGAGATTTATTCAACTTCCTGGTGATTCTCCACCACGTTATGTATCCAAATCAAGCTTCTTGCAAAGTGATTCATCCTGTTTTGATTAGAACGACGAAGAAGCTGTGCTATTCCCAAACTGGGAAACTGGAATCACCTGATTTGAAAGTGGGATAACTTCTTCATGCCAACTCCTATGAGATTTATTCAACTTCCTGGTGATTCTCCACCACTTTATGTATCCAAATCAAGCTTCTTACAAAGTGATTCATCCTGTTTTGATTAGAACAACGAAGAAGCTGTGCTATTCCCAAACTGGGAAACTGGAATCACCTGATTTGAAAGTGGGATAACTTCTTCATCCTAACTCCTATTAGATTTATTAAACTTCCTGGTGATTCTCCACCACTTTTTGTATCCAAATCAAGCTTTTCACAAAGTGATTCATCCTGGTTTGATTGGAACGATGAAGAAGCTGTGCTATTCCCAAACTGGGAAACTGGAATCACCTGAATTGAAAGTGGGATAACTTCTTCTTGCCAACTCCTATGAGATTTATTCAACTTCCTGGTGATTCTCCACCACTTTATGTATCTAAATCAAGCTTCTTACAAAGTGATTCATCCTGGTTTGATTGGAACGACAAACAAGCTGTGCTATTCCCAAGCTGGGAAAGTGGAATCACGTTATTTGAAAGTGGGATAACTTCTTCATCCCAACTCCTATGGGTTTATTAAATTTCCTGGTGATTCTCCACCACTTTATGTATCCAAATCAAGCTTTTCACAAAGTGATTCATCCTGGTTTGATTGGAACGATGAAGAAGTTGTGCTATTCCAAAACTTGAAAGCTTGAATCACCTGATTTGAAAGTGGGATAACTTCTTCGTGCCAACTCCTATGAGATTTATTCAACTTCCTGGTGATTCTCCACCACTTTATGTATCCAAATCAAGCTTCTTACAAAGTGATTCATCCTGGTTTGTTTGGAACGACGAAGAAGCTGTGCTATTCCCAAACGGGGAAACTGGACTTACCAGATTTGAAAGTGGGATAATTTCTTCATGCCAACTCCTATGAGATTTATTCAACTTCCTGGTGATTCTACACCACTTTATGTATCCAAATCAAGCTTCTCACAAAGTGATTCATCCTGGTTTGATAGGAACGACGAAGAAGCTGTGCTATTCCCAAACTGGGAAACTGGAATCACCTAATTTGAAAGTGGGATAACTTCTTCTTGCCAACTCCTATGAGATTTATTCAACTTCCTGGTGATTCTCCACCACTTTATGTATCCAAATCAAGCTTCTTGCAAAGTGATTCATCCTGTTTTGATTAGAACGACGAAGAAGCTGTGCTATTCCCAAACTGGGAAACTGGAATCACCTGATTTGAAAGTGGGATAACTTCTTCATGCCAACTCCTATGAGATTTATATACACTTTTGTGTATTAGAGCATGATTCAAATAATCAGAGATAATCAGATGAAAAGATTAAAGAGATTAAGAGATTTTAGTGAGAGAATAAGGAGAGAGACTCAAAACTCCATTAATTATTAAAGATGAGGTTTACAACATATTTATGAGAGAGAGACAATACATTTCAAAATCATAGAGATAAGAAAGAGATTCAGAGCATGTGTAGTCAAAGAGAGCCATCCAAAAGCATCCAATGGGAGTCTTCACATGCTTGATCCCTTTGGCATCTTTTACTAGATGCTGTCTACTTTACAGCCTGTCTCCAGCCTCTCTAGCTTGAGGAAACCTTATCCAGACTGCTTCTTCCTTATCCAAGAGCTCCTTGGTCGTGGGTAACTCTCCAAAGTGAAGCAAGATCACTTTCCAAGCTTTAACTGAGTTACCACAGTAAAACTAAAGTTACTGTGGTAAAACTCCAAAGTTACTGTATGCCTCAATCCTCTTTCTCTATCAATGTATCCTCTCTTTATTACCTCATCTCAACACTCCCCCTCAAGCTTGACCATGTGAAACAAGTCAAGCTTGGAAACAATGAAGACCTCCCTCATTAAAAACCTCACCAAAGAAACCCCATTGGGATAAAACTTTGATGAGGGATAAAAAGTGGAGACTCCATGGTTAAGGGGCTCAGCTCCTGGGAGTAAGTTCAATGAGTCCAAGCCTGGATAGTATGGACTCCATTGTCTTCAATCTCGCTGCCTTGGTAAACACATCTGCAAGCTGATCTTCACTTCTTGTATAACATGGCAGAATCACTCCTAGGATAATCATCTGCCTCACTTTATGACAATCCACCTCTATGTGCTTTGTTCTCTCATGAAACACTGAGTTGGAGGCAATGTGGTTAGCTGCTTGATTGTCACAATGCATACTCATAGGAGCACTCTGCTCAATCTATAGAGGCTTTAAGATCCCCTTGATCCACACCAACTCGTTTGTCAACTTCAACATGGCTCTATACTCAGCTTCAACACTTGAACAAGAGATAACCTTCTGCTTCTTACTCTTCCAAGTAACCAAGTTCTCTCCAATGAATGTACAATACCCAGTAGTTGATCTTCTGTCCACTCTATCTCCTGCCCAATCAGCATCACAATACCCAACCACTTCTGTACTGCCATTACAGCCCATCCAAACTCCTTGTCCAGCCGTCCCACTCAAATACCTCAGTATCCTATCAACCATCTTCCAGTGATGGACCTTTGGCGCCTGCATATGTTGACTCACTTGATTCACAGCAAAGCATATATCTGGCCTGGTAATAGTCAAGTAGATCAGCTTGCCAACCATCTTCCTATACAGCTTAGCATCCTCAAACAACTGGTTGTCTTAAACCTCCCCCTCACGTAAGACCTTATACCCCTCTTCAAGAGGTGTCTTGGCTACCTTTCCTCCAAGTACATTAGTCTCCTTCAACATATCCATTGTATACTTCCTTTGACACATAAACAAACCCTCCTTGGATCTGCATATCTCAATCCCCAAGAAATACTTCATCTCTCCCAAGTCTTTGATATCAAACACAGACTTGAGGAACTCTTTAGTGGCTTTAATCCCAGTCTTATCACTTCCTGTGATAATGAAATCATCCACATATACCAGTATCACAATGATATAAGTTTTAGAGAATCTGAGTTTGATATAAGGAAAGAAAGAGATTAGAAAGAGTCTAGAGGTGATTTAGGACGAGTTTAGCTAAGAGTTTAGTGTATGATCATGATTGAGAGCCTTTGAGTCTAAGAGAGTGTTTTGGTGTCAAGAACTGTCTGATCTTATTAATCATGAGTGTCTACAATATATAGAGAGGCTACAATAGGTTAAGGGTTTCGCAAATGGTCACTATTGTAAGGGATAAGGAGTTGCTTTAATTTAAACTCTCCAATAAGCTTCTCCTTTGTGATAAAGCACCTTTTAGCCTTATCCAGCTCTTGACAGCCTGGCTAAGCTCTTCCTTATCCTCTCCAAACGGTCACACGAGCCAGTAGTTACCCCAAGTAACTTCTCCTTTCACTCTTAAGTTACTTGATCATGGTAACTTCAATCTGGTCGAAGTGTGGGTGACTTTAACCGGTACGGCCTGTACGGTCAGTACGGATGGTACGGCTTGGGTCGACTCCAACTCTCCCATATCCTTTCCTTTACTATATCTTAGCCTCATTATCTCATGACTTCATTTCAACACTCCCCCTCAAGCTTAGCTTTGTGAAAGTCTAAGCTTGGATAGCCATGAGATCTTCCTCATTAAAAACCTTACCAAAGAAAACCCATTGGGACGAAACTTTGATAAGGAAAAGAGTAAAGACCTCATAGCTAAGGGGCTTAGCTCCTTCTTGTGAGATCAATGAGTCCTAGCCGGCTATGAATGGACTCAATTGTCTTCTGCCTTGCTGCCTTTGTGAACACATCTGCTAGCTGATCTTCACTTCGCGTGTAACATGGTAAGATGACTCCAAGAAGAATCATTTGCCTCACCTTGTGACAATCTACTTCAATGTGCTTGGTTCTCTCATGGAAGACTGAGTTGGTGGCAATGTGTATAGCAGCCTGGTTGTCACAATGCATGGTCATTGGAGTGGATTGAATAATCTCCAAGTGCTTCAGTATCCCTTTGATCCATACAAGCTCATTAGTCAGCTTCAGCATGGCTCGGTATTCATCTTCAGCACTTGAGCATGAGACCACCTTCTGCTTCTTACTCTTCCAAGTTACTAAGTTCCCTCTAATGAATGTGCAGTAGTCGGTTGTGGACCTTCTATCTGCTCTATCTCCTGCCCAATCCGCATCACAGTAGCCTACAACTTCAGTACTCCCATTACACCCCATCCACACTCCTTGATCAGCTGAGCCATTAAGATACATCAAGAGCCGGTTCACCATTCCCCAATGATGTTCTTTTGGAACTTGCATATGCTGACTCACCTGATTCACAGCAAAACAAATATCAGGACGTGTGATGGTTAGGTATATGAGCTTACCCACTAGCTTTCTATAAAGCTTTGCATCCTTGAATGGTGGACTGTCTTCAATCTCCCCCTCACGTGGAACCTTGTATCCATCTTCCAAGGGAGTCTTGGCCGTTTTTCCATCAAGCTTACCTGCATCTTTCAACAGATCAAGTGTATACTTTCTTTGGGATAGAAACAAACCTTCCTTGGATCTACATATCTCAATCCCAAGGAAGTATTTCATCTCTCCCAAGTCTTTAATCTCAAAAACAGATTTAAGAAAGTCTTTAGTGGCTTGTATCTCTTCTTTATCACTACCTGTTATAATGATGTCATCTACATATACAAGTAGAACGACAATACCTGAAGGTGTGTTGAGTGTAAAGAGAGTATGATCAAGCTCTGACTTCCTAAAGCCTCTTCCATTCAGAGTTGTGCTCAACTTGTTGTACCATGCCCTTGGTGATTGTTTCAGACCATAGATAGCTTTCTTTAGTCTGAGAACATTCCCTTTCTTCACCAAGTGCTCTAGACCAGGAGGAGGTAACATATACACTTCATCTTCTAGTTCTCCTTGTAGGAATGCATTCTTTACATCCATTTGCCACAAGCCCCACTCAAGATTCACCGCAAGTGATAGGACAATCCTGATGGTATGTAGCTTAGCAACTGGCGCAAATGTGTCTATATAATCCTCTCCATATGTTTGAGTGAATCCTCTTGCAACCAAACGAGTCTTCTTTCTATCAATCTGTCCATTTGCTTGGTACTTGATTGTAAAGATCCATCTACTAGACACTGCTCTCTTTCCTTTAGGTAACTCACTCTCATACCAAGTGTCATTCTTGATCATTGCATTGGATTCAGCTCTCACTGATTCCCTCCACTCCTTGTCCTTCATGGCTTCCTCATATGACTTTGGTACATGGCTCTCATCTAAGCTTACCATAAAGGCACAATGTTCTTCTGGATAATGAGCAAAGGAACACACAGCTTGAGAGGGATGTTCCACAGCCTGGGCATTGTAGTACACTCTCGTGTTTACCCAGTTGGAACTATCCTTTCTCACTCTGGTGCTTCTTCTCAATGGCTGCACCGCCGGCTCTGGTTCAGGTTCAGTTGTAGTTGCATTAGTTTCCTCCTCTTGATCTTGGCTTGGTACCTCCCTATCTTCCTGCATCATACTTTGATCATGATCACCTGAGCCTTCTTGATCATGGCTTTCAACATGTACTTCAGCTGGTTCAGGTGTGTTTTCCCCCCCATGATCTACATTTGATGCCTCGGTAGGTTGTGTGGTTGTTGTACTGCGTCTCTCCTTCGGATCCTGGGTAGTATGTATCCCAAGCCCCTCTAGAATACTTCTAAGGCTGGCCGCTCTATCTGACTCTCTTGTCAACTCTAGCAGCTCATCTTGATTCTTTTCCTCATAGAACCCCTTAGCTTCAATGAACTTTACATCTCTAGAGACTAGAACTCTTCGAGTAGTAGGATCATAGCACTTGTAACCCTTTTGAGTAGTAGAGTAGCCAACAAACATAGCTCTTGTGCTGGTTGCTTCAAGCTTGTTTCTCAACTCTTTTGGCCTAAGGACAAAGCATAGACATCCAAAGATTCGCATATGCTCCAATGATGGCTTGTACTTGTTCAAGGCTTCAAAAGGAGACTGATCATGTAGAATCTTAGTTGGGATCCGGTTGATTAGATAACAAGATGTAGCCACAGCATCACTCCAAAACCTCTTAGGAACATTTGCTTGAAACATCATTGACCTTGCCACCTCCATGAGATGCCTATTCTTTCTCTCAGCCACTCCATTTTGCTGAGGAGTATAAGGACAACTCGTTTGGTGTAGTATCCCATGTTGTGCTAGATGTTGCTTGAAGGCTTGACCAGTGTATTCCCCACCATTATCTGATCTCAAAATTTTAATCTTGGCATTGTAATGGTTAGTCACATAGTTATGAAAATTCTAAAAAGCTTCAAGCACCCTATCTTTGGTTTGAATAAGTGTTATCCAGGTGTATTTCGATTTTTCATCTATGAATGTGACAAAGTATTTAAAACTATCCCTAGACAAGCAAGGAGCAGTCCAAACATCAGAGTGAATTAGATCAAAGCATTTGTCATAAACAGTAGATGAAATGGGAAACACAGTTTTACAATGCTTGCCTAAAATGCAAGCTTCACAATCCTTATTTTCAAATACCACACCTTGTAACATTAAGTTTAAAGCCCTAACATGGGGATGACCTAGTCTAGCATGCCACAATGCATTTTTATTCATCATAGAAGCAGAAGTAAATGAGCATAAGTAATCAGAAACAGGAGCTAGTTCTTCAAGTAAATATAAATCTCCCTTGGTAACTCCTTTTCCAATCAATTGGCTGCTCTCAATATCCTGAAACTTCACATCATTAGGACTAAATATAACATTGCAATTAAGATCTGTAGTACACTTCTTTACAGATAATAGATTTGATGTGAAGTCAGGCATATAAAATGCTTTAGAGTCTTTATCAAACAATTTTAGCTTGCCAATTCCTCTAATTGGGATTTTATCTCCATTTGCAATCATGACATGTCCATTTGTAGGTTCAATGTCTCTAATCAAACTAGTATCACTAATCATATGATGAGAAGCTCCTGAATCAACTACCAATGGTTTAAACAGATTGTGTGCAATATGAGACTGTCCTAGTATGCTAGTAGGTTTATAAGTAATGCTTGAATGATCAGGTTCTCTAGCAATACTACACGATTCATATGATGCACCAAAGGAGTAACCAAGAGTACCAAGTGTGTTACCATTCTCCTTTAGCATTTTGATGAGGGAGTCAATGTCTGATCTCCTTAGGTACTCGTTCTCACGGTTGTTCTGAAGGCTTGGCTGAGGTGTGTAAGTCACCAGGGCCTTGCTATCTCCAGGCTCACGTGTCCCGCCCTCTCCAGCTTGGCCTGAGCTCCCAGCAACACTTGAACTTCCCGGCTCACTTCCAGCATACGAGACATTGGCTCTCCCATCTTTTTCTCTTGAGAACTTGGCCGGCTTCAGATGAGGATGCAAGATCCAGCACTGGTTCTTCTTGTGACCTTGTCTCTTGCAATGATCACAATTTCCCGTGAACTTCTTTGCATCATACTGGTTAGAGCTTGCACGGTTTGCTTGCGGAACCTCAGCTTGGTTTGCAAGTGTGATCTCTCCTTTCCCTCCAAAGAGACCAATAGAACCTTCCTCCTTCTGAACTTGTGCACACACGTCCTCAAGGTCAGGTAACTTCCCGGACCTCAGGATGTGTTTGATGAGGCTGTTGTAGCTTGGATTCAACGTGAGTAGCAACCCAAACACCTTGTCCTGCTCGCGTCTCTCAGCCAGCTCATCTAGGTTGGTTGTGCCTGGCCTCAGCATCTCCAGTTCAGACCACAAGGCTCTGAACCTCCCAAGGTGCTTAGTAAACTCCATGTCCTCCTGTGTCAAGCTGTTGATAGCACGTTTCACTTCAAACACACGGCTCAAGTTTGAGATGTTACCATAAACCTTCTTTAGCGTGTCCCAAAGATCCTTTGCTGTCTCACAGTAGCTGTATGCCTCCAGGATAGACACGTCAAGAGACCGTTGGAGTATGGACATCACCAGCTGATCATCTTGCTCCCACTTCTCTTCATCGCACTCGACAATCTCCTTGTCGCCTTCATAAGTAATGAGCTTTGGGGCTTCACTCTGTGTGATGTGTCCCCATAAACCCTTACTCCCCACTGCTGTCTTCACCAAACGAGACCACAAAAGGTAGTTACCCCCCTTGAGAGTAACCGGAACCACTGCCTTGTTGCTTTCCATTCCAGAATCACTCGGATGAAAGCTAAGCGGCTGATGTGTTCTTGAGTGTTCTAGTACTCAAACCCAGATTATGATGAACCTGGCTCTGATACCATATAAGTTTTAGAGAATCTGAGTTTGATATAAGGAAAGACAGAGATTAGAAAGAGTCTAGAGGTGATTTAGGACGAGTTTAGCTAAGAGTTTAGTGTATGATCATGATTGAGAGCCTTTGAGTCTAAGAGAGTGTTTTGGTGTCAAGAACTGTCTGATCTTATTAATCATGAGTGTCTACAATATATAGAGAGGCTACAATAGGTTAAGGGTTTCGCAAATGGTCACTATTGTAAGGGATAAGGAGTTGCTTTAATTTAAACTCTCCAATAAGCTTCTCCTTTGTGATAAAGCACCTTTTAGCCTTATCCAGCTCTTGACAGCCTGGCTAAGCTCTTCCTTATCCTCTCCAAACGGTCACACGAGCCAGTAGTTACCCCAAGTAACTTCTCCTTTCACTCTTAAGTTTCTTGATCATGGTAACTTCAATCTGGTCGAGGTGTGGGTGACTTTAACCGGTACGGCCTGTACGGTCAGTACGGATGGTACGGCCTGTACGGTCAGTACGGATGGTACGGCTTGGGTCGACTCCAACTCTCCCATTTCCTTTCCTTTACTCTATCTTAGCCTCATTATCTCATGACTTCATTTCAACACTCTCATCTAAGCTTACCATAAAGGCACAATGTTCTTCTGGATAATGAGCAAAGGAACACACAGCTTGAGAGGGATGTTCCACAGCCTGTTCATTGTAGTACACTCTCGTGTTTACCTAGTTGGAACTATCCTTTCTCACTCTGGTGCTTCTTCTCAATGGCTGCACCGCCGGCTCTGGTTCAGGTTCAGTTGTAGTTGCATTAGTTTCCTCCTCTTGATCTTGGCTTGGTACCTCCCTATCTTCCTGCATCATACTTTGATCATGATCACCTGAGCCTTCTTGATCATGGCTTTCAACATGTACTTCAGCTGGTTCAGGTGTGTTTCCCCCCCCATGATCTACATTTGATGCCTCGGTAGGTTGTGTGGTTGTTGTACTGCGTCTCTCCTTCGGATCCTGGGTAGTATGTATCCCAAGCCCCTCTAGAATACTTCTAAGGCTGGCCGCTCTATCTGACTCTCTTGTCAACTCTAGCAGCTCATCTTGATTCTTTTCCTCATAGAACCCCTTAGCTTCAATGAACTTTACATCTCTAGAGACTAGAACTCTTCGAGTAGTAGGATCATAGCACTTGTAACCCTTTTGAGTAGTAGAGTAGCCAACAAACATAGCTCTTGTGCTGGTTGCTTCAAGCTTGTTTCTCAACTCTTTTGGCCTAAGGACAAAGCATAGACATCCAAAGATTCGCATATGCTCCAATGATGGCTTGTACTTGTTCAAGGCTTCAAAAGGAGACTGATCATGTAGAATCTTAGTTGGGATCCGGTTGATTAGATAACAAGATGTAGCCACAGCATCACTCCAAAACCTCTTAAGAACATTTGCTTGAAACATCATTGACCTTGCCACCTCCATGAGATGCCTATTCTTTCTCTCAGCCACTCCATTTTGCTGAGGAGTATAAGGACAACTCGTTTGGTGTAGTATCCCATGTTGTGCTAGATGTTGCTTGAAGGCTTTACCAGTGTATTCCCCACCATTATCTGATCTCAAAATTTTAATCTTGGCATTGTAATGGTTAGTCACATAGTTATGAAAATTCTAAAAAGCTTCAAGCACCCTATCTTTGGTTTGAATAAGTGTTATCCAGGTGTATTTCGATTTTTCATCTATGAATGTGACAAAGTATTTAAAACTATCCCTAGACAAGCAAGGAGCAGTCCAAACATCAGAGTGAATTAGATCAAAGCATTTGTCATAAGCTGTAGATGAAATGGGAAACACAGTTTTACAATGCTTGCCTAAAATGCAAGCTTCACAATCCTTATTTTCAAATACCACACCTTGTAACATTAAGTTTAAAGCCCTAACATGGGGATGACCTAGTCTAGCATGCCACAATGCATTTTTATTCATCATAGAAGCAGAAGTAAATGAGCATAAGTAATCAGAAACAGGAGCTAGTTCTTCAAGTAAATATAAATCTCCCTTGGTAACTCCTTTTCCAATCAATTGGCTGCTCTCAATATCCTGAAACTTCACATCATTAGGACTAAATATAACATTGCAATTTAGATCTGTAGTACACTTCTTTACAGATAATAGATTTGATGTGAAGTCAGGCATATAAAATGCTTTAGAGTCTTTATCAAACAATTTTAGCTTGCCAATTCCTCTAATTGGGATTTTATCTCCATTTGCAATCATGACATGTCCATTTGTAGGTTCAATGTCTCTAATCAAACTAGTATCACTAATCATATGATGAGAAGCTCCTGAATCAACTACCAATGGTTTAAACAGATTGTGTGCAATATGAGACTGTCCTAGTATGCTAGTAGGTTTATAAGCAATGCTTGAATGATCAGGTTCTCTAGCAATACTACACGATTCATATGATGCACCAAAGGAGTAACCAAGAGTACCAAGTGTGTTACCATTCTCCTTTAGCATTTTGATGAGGGAGTCAATGTCTGATCTCCTTAGGTACTCGTTCTCACGGTTGTTCTGAAGGCTTGGCTGAGGTGTGTAAGTCACCAGGGCCTTGCTATCTCCAGGCTCACGTGTCCCGCCCTCTCCAGCTTGGCCTGAGCTCCCAGCAACAGTTGAACTTCCCGGCTCACTTCCAGCATACGAGACATTGGCTCTCCCATCTTTTTCTCTTGAGAACTTGGCCGGCTTCAGATGAGGATGCAAGATCCAGCACTGGTTCTTCTTGTGACCTTGTCTCTTGCAATGATCACAATTTCCCGTGAACTTCTTTGCATCATACTGGTTAGAGCTTGCACGGTTTGCTTGCGGAACCTCAGCTTGGTTTGCAAGTGTGATCTCTCCTTTCCCTCCAAAGAGACCAATAGAACCTTCCTCCTTCTGAACTTGTGCACACACGTCCTCAAGGTCAGGTAACTTCCCGGACCTCAGGATGTGTTTGATGAGGCTGTTGTAGCTTGGATTCAACGTGAGTAGCAACCCAAACACCTTGTCCTGTTCGCGTCTCTCAGCCAGCTCATCTAGGTTGGTTGTGCCTGGCCTCAGCATCTCCAGTTCAGACCACAAGGCTCTGAACCTCCCAAGGTGCTTAGTAAACTCCATGTCCTCCTGTGTCAAGCTGTTGATAGCACGTTTCACTTCAAACACACGGCTCAAGTTTGAGATGTTACCATATACCTTCTTTAGCGTGTCCCAAAGATCCTTTGCTGTCTCACAGTAGCTGTATGCCTCCAGGATAGACACTTCAAGAGACCGTTGGAGTATGGACATCACCAGCTGATCATCTTGCTCCCACTTCTCTTCATCGCACTCGACAATCTCCTTGTCGCCTTCATAAGTAATTAGCTTTGGGGCTTCACTCTGTGTGATGTGTCCCCATATACCCTTACTCCCCACTGCTGTCTTCACCAAACGAGACCACAAAAGGTAGTTACCCCCCTTGAGAGTAACCAGAACCACTGCCTTGTTGCTTTCCATTCCAGAATCACTCGGATGAAAGCTAAGCGGCTGATGTGTTCTTGAGTGTTCTAGTACTCAAACCCAGATTATGATGAACCTGGCTCTGATACCATATAAGTTTTAGAGAATCTGAGTTTGATATAAGGAAAGAAAGAGATTAGAAAGAGTCTAGAGGTGATTTAGGACGAGTTTAGCTAAGAGTTTAGTGTATGATCATGATTGAGAGCCTTTGAGTCTAAGAGAGTGTTTTGGTGTCAAGAACTGTCTGATCTTATTAATCATGAGTGTCTACAATATATAGAGAGGCTACAATAGGTTAAGGGTTTCGCAAATGGTCACTATTGTAAGGGATAAGGAGTTGCTTTAATTTAAACTCTCCAATAAGCTTCTCCTTTGTGATAAAGCACCTTTAGCCTTATCCAGCTCTTGACAGCCTGGCTAAGCTCTTCCTTATCCTCTCCAAACGGTCACACGAGCCAGTAGTTACCCCAAGTAACTTCTCCTTTCACTCTTAAGTTACTTGATCATGGTAACTTCAATCTGGTCGAGGTGTGGGTGACTTTAACCGGTACGGCCTGTACGGTCAGTACGGATGGTACGGCTTGGGTCGACTCCAACTCTCCCATTTCCTTTCCTTTACTCTATCTTAGCCTCATTATCTCATGACTTCATTTCAACAAATGATCCCTGATGGAGTAACCAAAGTGAAGAGTGTATGATCCAGTTCAGACTTCCTGAATCCTCTCCCATTGAGAGTTGTACTCAGCTTCTTGTACCAAGCTCTAGGAGACTGCTTCAGCCCATATATTGCCTTCTTCAATCTCAAAACATTTCCTGGTTTTACTAGATGCTCAAGACCAGGAGGAGGAAGCATGTATACCTCATCTTCTAGCTCACCTTGTAAGAAAGCATTCTTCACATCCATCTGCCACAAATCCCACTCCAAGTTTGTTGCAATGGACAACACAATCCGAACTGTGTGCAGCTTAGCTACTGGTGCAAAGGTATCAATGTAATCCTCTCCATAGGTTTGTGTAAATCCTCTTGCAACCAATCTGGTCTTCTTCCTATCAATCTGTCCATTTGCTAGATACTTGATTGTGAAGATCCATCTACTAGATACAGCCTTCTTTCCCTTAGGCAGCTCACTCTCATACCATGTATCATTCTTGATCATAGCACCTGCTTCAGCTCCCACTGATTCTTTCCATTCCTTGTCTAACATAGCTTCTTCATAAGTCCTTGGTACATAACTCTCATCCAGACTAATCATAAAGGCATAATGCTCCTCTGGAAACTCAGCGAAGGAACACACGGCTTGAGAAGGATGCTCCACAGCCTGGGCATTGTAGTACACTCTCGTGTTTACCCAGTTGGAAGGATCCCTCTTTATCCTTGTGCTCCTCCTCAAACCTTGAACCTGATCTTCAGTTTGCACACTAGCCGGCGGCTCCACTTGCTCTTCTTCTGAACTGGCCGGTCCAACTTGTTCTTCTCCACTAGACTGAACCTCATCTACTTCTCCACTAGACTGAACTGTTGAACTGAAGAGAAGATGGAGCTTGTACATAAATAGGGCAAGCTTCAGAAGATGTTCAGAAGAGTCCTATCGAGCTTCAGGAGTGCCCTGAAGTATCTATCATGGTGAAGTCAAGTCCAGGAGGGACTTAGACACAATATGGAGATGATTGAGTGTTGGTGCAAAGATAGGGCGAGGTACGGACAGGCGGTCCGTACCATCGACGGTACTTCACCGGGATTGTCCAGAACCTGTGCAAACTTAGGGTGCTGATTGCTAAAGCATCAGGCAACCTTATCTAGTATTATGGTCATTGGAAAGCAAGGAAAGGAGGGAGAGTGTGGTCCAAACACAGGCTGTCTCTTAGCTGTAAAGGAAAGAGATATTGGGGACCATGTATCTGGCCTTATACATGGGCAGATTCAAGGGAGCCTAAGGAGAACCAATTAGGTGACAGCAAGACTTAACCAATCAAGACACAGCTCTCAGATCACGACCTGGACACTCCATCTACACCATCCATTTGTATTCAATCATTTATATTCATTAGATTAAGGGTTTATGAGTTTGTAATGTGTAAAGCCTATATAAGGCTCATTTGTGTGTTTTGTAAACCCTAAGAGAGTAAGGGGGATTTTCCCTTCTCCTTCATAGTCTTTGGTTACTTTGAATCTCTCAATCTCTATTCTCTGGTTACTTAATCTCTCAGTCTCTCTAATCTCTTAATCTCTCACTCAAAGTCTCTTAATCTCACACCATTCTTATTCTTCCATCAGTCTCTCTTTTATTCTCTTCCATTATTGTCACAAGACAAGATCTCTTGACCTTAAGGGCGTGTTCATCACACACACACAACCTGAACTCTGTTAAAACTTATATGGTATCAGAGCCAGGTTCATCAGAACTTGGTTCCAGCTTCAGCTCAAGCACAAGCTCACTCCCATGCCATTTTCAAGCTATTGAAGCTGTTGAAGAACTTCTATCCAGCCGGCTGTGTAATCTCTTCAAGATGAAGTTTTGCTCATCCATGGCGTATATAGAAGCTGTCCTAAGTCCATCATACTCTCTCATGTCCGCCCTGAAGAAAGAAGGCAATTGGAAGCATGTCCAAGCCTTTCCCATTCACTGTCCAAGAAGAAACCTTCCAAGGAGGAAGCTTTCAGCATTGGTACTTGTGTGGCGACTCAAACATGAAGAAAGGAGGTGTCTTTGGCATGGTGGGTTCAAGGAGAAAGGCCACGTAAAGAAGGAGATGTTGGTTTGTCCATTTATGATGCAGATTGCCTTGGAGGCTCAAGGAACAGGCACTGGTTCCTTGGTTGTAAGCTAAACCTTTTTCCCTTGTTAAAAGCTTGTGTCTTTATGATATGGTTGTGATGTTGTGATTGAAAATCTGAGGATATGTTTAAGATTGCTAAATGAAAATGAGTTTAGAATCTGTCCGAGGATATTTAAAAAGTCTTGTTTGGTGTCTGGAATGTTTAAAAATGCTTAACCTTGATTCTAGTGATGCTTGTTAGGGAGTTAGAATTTGTCTAAACCTGATTGCATTCATGAAAATTTGTCTAAACCTGATTGCATTCATGAAATGAAATCACCAAAGGTTATGCATTGTGTTTGATGTTGGTTGATAATGTTATTTCTTAATCCCAGCTCTAAATGAATGTGTATTAATGTGCTAAATGCTACTGTTAAAACTGTGTGCATTCATGTGTTAGAGACTGATTAAGATTAAAGCATTTTATCATCTTGTGGCTGTCTTACATTGAAGCATTAGATTCATGTCTAAGTGCTGAGTAAAGAAGCTCTTAAGAGTGCCTAAGTAACTTGTCTTGAATCTGTTAGGATCTTGCTTGTACTTAGAGAGTTAGCTTGCAAAGAATAGAACCTGATGATGCCTTGTGTCTATCTGTTGCATTGCTTGTGATAGTGGGAATCAAACTTGATAAGTTATTAATCAAGATTTGACATCAATAAGATTGAAAATGGTTGAATGCTTAATGTCAGTTCTAAATTAAATTGTCTTGTTAATATGATAGATTATATTATCATGCTTGCTGTCATGAGTTAGAAACTGATTAAGATTAATGCATATTGCCTTGTTGCATTTAGATTAAAGTCTAAGTTTCATATTAAGGAGGGTTTAAAATTCCCTAAATACTTTGACTTGAATCTGATAAGGTCTTGCTTTGTATTTAGAGAATGGTTGCTTGCATAGATAAGAACTTGATATTGTCTTGATTCTATCTAATGCTATAAAGCTTGAGACATTGGTGATCAAACTTGATAAAGTCAAGGATTGATCCCAATGCAATTGTGTCTTATCTTTGCTGGAGTTTGAGTGGTGTTTCAGGTTCACAAGAAGTGTACTTTGCCCACCATCCATCCAAGTAGAAGAGGAAGACTTTGCCATTGTTAAAGCAATGGAGAAAGACTTGTGTGTATGGCCGGTTGAGATAGCGCAGCTAGTGATAGTGATGTGCTCCTGGTTCATGGAGACACACAAGTAAAGGTCATCACCTAAGTCTTGGGGAGACTGATGACCTGAAGGCATTGGAGCTGAAGGCAATGGCAGATCCGTTGGGTTAAGCGCAGCTGTAGGTAGTGATGCGCTCCCGGTTTGAAGTCTCATTGAGGCTCACTTCAAGCTTGCACCTATACTAAGTCAAGCTTGAGGTGTGGATTCAAGTGAGCTACCAGAAGATCCTCTAAGCTCAATGACCTGGTTCCTCAAGGCCATTGCAAGCTGATCATGTGTAGATGCAGCCGAAGTAGAGGGAAGAAGAAAGCGACTCAATGAGCTTCTAATAAGAAGTACTTGGAGAGTAAGCTGAGGTATCTCCTCAGTGCAATGGTGGTTAAGTGGGGGAAGTAAGCATCAAGTCTGAAGAAGATGGAGGTGTTCCCACAAGGTTGTTCATGAAGCTTAGTAAGCGCTCACCTTCAAGCTTGGACCTTTCCTATACTTGGTCTCAAGCTTGAGAGGGAGTGTTAGTGAGCTTGTGTGATGAAAGGAGAAGCTGTTAAGCTTAGCAAGTGAGGACTCAAGTGGCGAAATGAAGAGACCACTCCTCACCATCTTAAACAAGGGAGTAAACCTAGTCTCATCTATTTTAATATAGAGTTTATAGCTTCTAGTAGAATGTCTAGGCTAATTGCACTGGAAATATTTTGCTGCTGCATTGTCTTATTGATATTAAGTAATGTCTAGAGTCCTAAAATATCATGTTCTGTTCATTGCATTGTCTTGTGTATTGCCATAGCTTGAAATCATCATGAATGTGTTGTAGAATTGAGTAGAATGTCTCTGCTGCTTGCATCATGATTGATAAGCTGTTTTGCATACATAAGCATGTCTCATACTGTCTAAGTTCAATCCTATTGTTGTCTGATGCTATTGCCTATGTTTAATCCATCATTGATTGTCTTGCATCAATTAGAAACTGTGTAAGTTGCTTGCATCATTAGTATTGATTGGAACTGTTGTGCATAGCTTTAATATTTCTCTCGGATTGAACCTGATGCATTCATATAGCTAATGCTTTAAGATTGTTGCATTCATGTAGTTAATGCTTTAAGATTGTGCATTCATGTATTGATGCATGAGCCTAAATTGTCAATGTATTGTTTAAAGCTTGCATTGTCATTTTAGAGATTTAAAACTGATTGTTGTTGCCTTGATTGATTGGCTTGTTTTAAGGTTTATATATTGTTGTGGCATTGGTGATCAAACAGGATGGATGATCTTAGTTTGATCCCAATGGGATGATCTGATCTTGCATTGAGTTGTGGTGGTGTTAGGTACACAAGGAATGTGATACATGTAACTCGTCAACAACCAAGAATGTAAAGACAAAGGTCTTGTGCCATTGCATATCATCACCAGGACATGTTAGTCCATAATCTACAGGAAGTGTAGTGTGATTGAGTATGCAATGAGAGATGACCATTGCATAATACCATTGGACATATCTAGTCCTTAGTCTACAGGAAGTGTAGCATGGGTCATTATGCAATGAGAGGTGCGTCTTGTGAGACTCTCTATGGTGATTCAAACACCCTAGTTCCTGGTTAAGGAAGAGAGTAAACTCACAAGAAGAAAGCTATCATGAAAGATGATAGTTATTAGACCATGGAGATGCATAGGATCATCACAAGCTTAGCTCCTTCTAGTCTCGGTTCTAAGCTTGAGGGGGAGTCTTAATGCATATGATCCATGGTCAGTAACAAGTCTTTGCAAAGGCTTCTACAAAGGATCATCAACCGGGCCAAGTCAGTGGCGTGTCTAGGCAAGAGGCTGTTCAGAGCAGCCTTGGCGAGTGAGGAAGAAGGCTCTCTCCATCAATGCGGCTTCAATGAGAGGTGATTGAGGAGAAGCTGATAAATCCATTCTGCCTTCCCAAGAAGTTGATGATGCCATGAAGATGGTGCATTGGCCGAGTTAGGAAACTCACAAAAACACAAGGGAAGTTCCCTTAGACTTTTAAAAACTCTTTCAATTCGTTTCATTCATCTTATTCATTGCTTGTGCTTGAAAAGATACTTAAAATGATTATGATTGAATTGTGAAATTATGTGCATCAAGTGTGATGCAGGATATTCAGTTTCTTGTTTTTGATAGGTACTGATGCAACTTTGGGATAATGCATCAGGTACCATTGCTTGAGCCTCACTAAAGGTGTTCCTGGTCATTTCCTAGCTTCTCTAAGGTGGCTGTGAAGTCTGTTGAGAGGGGGAGATCCAAACCAGGTCTATGAGGAGGGCAAGCCGTGTGTGAAGTGTTGATCAGGCTCACTGGTGTTTTGAAGATGATCTGGTCGTGTCCTAGCTTCTCTAAGATGGCTGTGAAGTCAGTTGAGAGGGGGAGTATCAAACCGGCTACATGAAGAGGCCAAGAAGTGTTTGAAGTGTGCACAAGCTTTGAAGAGTTGCTGCACCAGTTAGGCCACGATCCAGAGTTCTTTGTGTCCAACCACACTGGTTCTAAGGCACAAAGGCTCAATGGTCAATCCCTAGGCCTTGGAGATCTCTACTCGTTTTCCATTGCAAGGTTTTGTCCCAATGGGTTTTGCTTGTAAGGTTTTTAATGAGGGAGACTCTTCAGGGTTCCAAGCTTGACTTAGGATCTCCTAGAGTCAAGCTTGAGGGGGAGTGTTGAACTGAAGAGAAGATGGAGCTTGTACATAAATAGGGCAAGCTTCAGAAGATGTTCAGAAGAGTCCTATCGAGCTTCAGGAGTGCCCTGAAGTATCTATCATGGTGAAGTCAAGTCCAGGAGGGACTTAGACACAATATGGAGATGATTGAGTGTTGGTGCAAAGATAGGGCGAGGTACGGACAGGCGGTCCGTACCATCGACTGTACTTCACCGGGATTGTCCAGAACCTGTGCAAACTTAGGGTGCTGATTGCTAAAGCATCAGGCAACCTTATCTAGTATTATGGTCGTTGGAAAGCAAGGAAAGGAGGGAGAGTGTGGTCCAAACACAGGCTGTCTCTTAGCTGTAAAGGAAAGAGATATTGGGGACCATGTATCTGGCCTTATACATGGGCAGATTCAAGGGAGCCTAAGGAGAACCAATTAGGTGGCAGCAAGACTTAACCAATCAAGACACAGCTCTCAGATCACGACCTGGACACTCCATCTACACCATCCATTTGTATTCAATCATTTATATCCATTAGATTAAGGGTTTATGAGTTTGTAATGTGTAAAGCCTATATAAGGCTCATTTGTGTGTTTTGTAAACCCTAAGAGAGTAAGGGGGATTTTCCCTTCTCCTTCATAGTCTTTGGTTACTTTGAATCTCTCAATCTCTATTCTCTGGTTACTTAATCTCTCAGTCTCTCTAATCTCTTAATCTCTCACTCAAAGTCTCTTAATCTCACACCATTCTTATTCTTCCATCAGTCTCTCTTTTATTCTCTTCCATTATTGTCACAAGACAAGATCTCTTGACCTTAAGGGCATGTTCATCACACACACAACCTGAACTCTGTTAAAACTTATATGAACATTGTTCTCAACTTCTTGTGATGTATCTTGATCATGAAGGCCTGAATCCTCTTGGTTTTGCTCTTGCTCACCAAATTCAGTTCCATTCCCCCTCTCATGATCAAGAGGAGTTGTTCTTCCAGCTCCACCAGTCTGACTGGAAGGCTCTCTCCTTCCGGGTTCCTGATCCTGGGATATCCCTATCCCGAGCTTCTCCAACAACACTCTCAGTATTGTTGCCTTATCAGATGGAGCTTGAGACAAATCCTTCAGATTTTCCCACTCCTTTTCTTCATAATAGCCTTTAGTTTCAACAAACTTCACTTCTCTAGATACCATCACCCTCCTTGCTTCAGGATCATAGCACTTGTACCCCTTTTGAGAGATAGAGTAACCAATGAACATAGCCTTAGTACTCTTTGCCTCCAGCTTGTTTCTCTGCTCTCCTGGAACCATGACATAGCACACACACCCAAAGACACGTAGGTGATCTGATATGATCATGGACCAGCCAAACAAAGAAGATAATGAGAGCATGGATGATCCAGCTGATGGAGGAGCTCTAGCCATATCTGAAGGTCCTATGACTCGAGCCAGAAGCAAGCAACTCAAAGAAGCCATTGGAGGATTACTTAAGACATCACTGAAGCAAGAAGAGAGTCTTGGAAGAAGCTTGATCAACCAAGACACACTTGCCACAATTCAAGCCATCTCAGCTCCAAGATAGACATCAAATGAGCAAGTAATATATGTGTGCTCTTTTTCCCTATCTTTGGTTTTGTCCCACTGGGTTTTCCAAAGATAGGTTTTTATTGAGGCCATATGTTGCTTTCCTATCACTCATTTGATGATCTCAGTTCAAGACTTTATTTTAATTATTTATCTTTGTTAACATGAAGCAGAATTAGGCTGCTAGACTTGAGAATTAGGCTGCTAGACTTGAGAATTAAGCTGCCAGACTTGAGAACCCTTATAAGGTTTTATAAGGTTTTTATAAGATTTTATAAGGTTTATTTTTAAGGCCCATTTAGAGACCAAGGAGCCTGTTCCTTGCCTTCTCTATAAATATGTGTCTGAAAACCCTAATAGATCTATCCAATCTTTATTTCTAAACTCTTGTTTCTCTCTAGTCGGCCGCAAGCTTGTCTTGTAGATCTGAGATTTCTTGAGTCTTTGTTAGTGTGTCATATCTAACAAAACCACAAGAGTGATTGTCTTGGTGTGTCATATCCAAGGGATTCACTTAGGAGTATCAAGGAGACCTCTCACATCTCTTTGTGTCACCATTCATTCTACAAACCTTGAAGCAGATTGAGTCTTTGATTCTCTGTTTGCAAGGATCTATCCCATTCCAACCAGAGAAGCATCCTAGGAGTGTATTATGTGGTATCTGAGCAACTCTGGCTAGGGAAGTTTTCGTTTTTTTTTTAAGTTTTCACTCAAATCTGTCTCTTGGTTTCATAACTATTGATAGATCTGAGTTTTGTTGTGTTGTTTCTGTCGATTTGATTCACTCTGAGTTCAGTATTGCTAGATCTGTTGCTGTGTGTTTTTAAATTGGTAGATCTGAAAGTTTCTATTTTAGATCTGTGATAGATCCGATCATCTCTTGTTGTTTCTTTGATAGATCTGTTGTTGTTTTGTTAAAATCTGATAAAAGTAGAGGTGTTGATCGTGTGAATTTGAAAAGACTCTTGAGATTCTTATTGGATAAGTTACCGGAAATTCAAATCTGATAGAAATCTCTTTTGCCGCCTATTTAATCTTTTGTTCTTGTTTCCTTATTTGAATTGATTTTTTTTTGTTTCTTGAACTTCTTACTGTCGATTTTCTTCTGTTGTTTCAGGTACTATGGCAGGAGATACAGAAGAGGATGAAGGAGTTAGTCTCGGACACAAAGCTTTGCTGGAAGCTTTGACTCGCCGTATGCAAAACATGATGGAAACGAGATTGATTTCTTTCCGCGAAGAACTTGATGCCAAGTCTTCAGAACAGAGGCGTGAACCAAGGCAGAACCGACGAGATCATACTAGACAAGAGCATGGTGGATCACAGGAGACTGATAACTATTATGAGCGCCACAGAGTTCAGAAGAGTGGTTCATCATCATCATCGCGAGATAATAGAAGGAGATATCATCGTGATCGTGATGGGAGAAGATCTTACCGTGATGAGTTTGCTGGTTTGAAGATTAAAATTCCTCCCTTCCATGGCAAGGTTGATCCAGACGCTTATCTCGAGTGGGAGAAGAAGATTGAGCTCGTTTTCAACTGCCAACACTACACCAATGCTCAAAGAATCCAGATTGCTGCTACTGAGTTTCATGATTATGCCTTTATACACTTTTGTGTATGTAGAGTGATGAATAAATATCAAGAGATGATTAGTGTAGTTTGTATGAGATTTGGAGATTAAGAGAGACTAAGAGAATAAAGAACAAGAGAGAATACTCAAAACTCCATTAGATTGATTAATGAGAGAGTTTACAACATATATAGATTAGGGATACATAAATTCGTCCAGGTTCAGTCTAGTTAGGATAAGAAGCATGTGTAGTCAAAGATGCTTGATTCAAACTAGCCAATAAGGTTCCTCACATGCTTGGGTATCTTGCTTTAGCTTTCCAGCTGGTGCCAGCCTGTCTAAAGCTCTCTTCCCTTGACCAGACCTTATCCAAACTCCTCCTTGCTTATCCAGACTCCTCCTGGCGTGTTTCACTCTCCAAATGGATGCAAGGTAACTTCCCAAGTCTTTTAACTCAGTTACCACAGTAACAATAAAGTTACTGTGGTAAATCTCCGAAGTTACTGCCTGCTCCAAATCCCTTCCTCTATCCATGTATCAACTCTTCATCTCCTCATCTCAACACTTCTCAACACTCCCCCTCAAGCTTGACCATGTGAAACAAGTCAAGCTTGGAAACCATGAAGACCTCCCTCATTAAAAACCTCACCAAAGAAAACCCATTGGGATAAAACTTTGATGAGGGAAAAAGAGTGGAGACTCCATGGTTAAGGGGCTCAGCTCCTGGGAGTAAGATCAATGAGTCCAAGCCTGGATAGTATGGACTCCATTGTCTTCAATCTTGCTGCCTTAGTAAACACATCAGCCAGTTGATCCTCACTCCTTGTATAACATGGCAGAATCACTCCTAAGATAATCATCTGCCTCACCTTGTGACAATCCACTTCTATGTGCTTCGTTCTCTCATGAAAAACTGAGTTAGAAGCAATATGGATAGCTGCTTGATTGTCACAGTGCATTGTCATAGGAGTACTCTGTTCAATCTCCAGATGCTTCAAGATACCCTTGATCCACACCAGCTCGTTTGTCAACTTCAACATAGCCCTATATTCAGCCTCAGCACTTGAACAAGAGATGACCTTCTGCTTCTTACTCTTCCAAGTAACCAGGTTCCCTCCAATGAATGTACAATAACCAGTAGTTGATCTCCTGTCCACTCTATCTCCTGCCCAATCAGCATCACAATAGCCCACTACTTCTGTGCTGCCATTGCATCCCATCCAAACTCCTTGACCAGGCGTGCCACTCAAATACCTCAGTATCCTATCAACCATCTTCCAGTGATGTACATTTGGCGCCTGCATATGCTGACTCACTTGGTTCACAGCAAAACATATATCTGGCCGTGTGATGGTCAAGTAGATCAGCTTGCCAACCATCTTCCTGTATAGCTTAGGATCCTCAAACAACTGCTTCTCTTCAACCTCCCCCTCACGCAAAACCTTATACCCCTCCTCAAGAGGTGTCTTTGCTACCTTTCCTCCAAGTACATCAGTCTCCTTCAGCATATCCATTGTATACTTCCTTTGAGACATAAACAAACCCTCCTTGGATCTGCATATCTCAATCCCCAAGAAATACTTCATCTCTCCCAAGTCTTTGATGTCAAACACAGACTTGAGGAACTCTTTAGTGGCTTTAATCCCAGCCTTATCACTCCCTGTGATAATCAAATCATCCACATATACCAGTATCACAATGATCCCTGATGGAGTAACCAAAGTGAAGAGTGTGTGATCCAGTTCAGACTTCCTGAATCCTCTCCCATTCAGAGTTGTACTCAGCTTCCTGTACCAAGCTCTAGGAGACTGCTTCAGCCCATATATTGCCTTCTTCAATCTCAAAACATTTCCTGGTTTTACTAGATGCTCAAGACCAGGAGGAGGAAGCATGTATACCTCATCTTCTAGCTCACCTTGTAAGAAAGCATTCTTCACATCCATCTGCCACAAATCCCACTCCAAGTTTGTTGCAATGGACAACACAATCCGAACTGTATGTAGCTTAGCTACTGGTGCAAAGGTATCAATGTAATCCTCTCCATAGGTCTGCGTAAATCCTCTTGCAACCAATCTGGTCTTCTTCCTATCAATCTGTCCATCTGCTAGATACTTGATTGTGAAGATCCATCTACTAGATACAGCCCTTTTTCCCTTAGGCAGCTCACTCTCATACCATGTATCTTTTTTGATCATTGCACCTGCTTCAGCTCCCACTGATTCTTTCCATTCCTTGTCTAACATAGCTTCTTCATAAGTCCTTGGTACATAACTCTCATCCAGACTAATCATAAAGGCATGATGCTCCTCTGGAAACTCAGCAAAGGAACACACGGCTTGAGAAGGATGCTCCACAGCCTGGGCATTGTAGTACACTCTCGTGTTTACCCAGTTGGAAGGATCCCTCTTTATCCTTGTGCTCCTCCGCAAGGTCTCAACATGTTCTTCAGCCTGAATATTATCTTGTGTTTCCTCTCCTAAACCAGTAGGTTCTCCCTGCTCATTTCCACCTGACTGATCCTCACTCTCCTCTGTACCAGTAGACTGAACAACATTCTCTACTTCCTGTGTCTCCTCATGATCATGCTGTCCTGAATCCTCTTGGTTTTTCTCCTGCTCCTCTGATTCAGATCCATTCCCCCTCTCATGATCAAGAGGGGTTGTTTCTCCGGCTTCTCCATCTTGATTAGAAGGTTCTCTCCTTCCTTGTTCCTGATCTTGGGATAATCCTATCCCTAGCCTTTCCAACAACACTCTCAGTGTTGTTGCCTTCTCTGATGGAGCTCGGGACAGATCCTCTAGGTCTTCCCATTTCTTCTCCTCATAATATCCTCTAGACTCCACAAACTTCACTTCTCTGGAAACCAAAACCCTCCTGGTTATTGGATCATAACATTTGTACCCTTTCTGAGTGATTGAGTACCCAATGAACATAGCTTTAGTACTCTTTGCTTCTAGCTTGTTCCTCCTCTCTCCGGGAACCATCACATAACATAAACACCCAAAGACTCTCAAATGATCAAGGTGTGGTTTAGTCTTGTTCAATACCTCAAAGGGAGACAGATTCTTTAGGATCTTGGTCGGAACTCTGTTGATGAGATAGCACGCAGTCTGAACAGCATCCCCCCAAAACCTCTTTGGAACATTTGCATGGAACATCATTGACCTTGCTACCTCCATCAAGTGCCTATTCTTTCTCTCAGCCACCTCATTCTGCTGTGGTGTGTAAGGACAGCTTGTCTGCTGCACAATCCCATGCTTTGCTAGATAACTCTTGAAAGCATTGCTAGTGTATTCTCCTCCATTATCAGATCTTAGCACCTTCACAGTAGCATTGTATTGATTAGTTACATATGCTTGGAAGTTCATAAAGGCTTCTAGGACTCTATCTTTAGAGGGAATCAAAGTGACCCACGTATACTTTGATTTCTCATCAATAAAAGTGACAAAGTACTTCTGGCTATCCCTAGACTCACACGGAGATGTCCACACATCTGAGTGAACTAGATCAAAGCAATGCTCATATATAGTCTCTGATGCTGGAAAGACAGTCCTACAATGCTTTCCTAATATGCATGCTTCACACTCCAAGTGATTAAATGACATATTAGGCATGATTAACTCAATTGCATGAGCGTGAGGATGTCCTAATCTAGAATGCCAAGTCATACTATCACACCTATCAGCAGCACTACTCAGGCACATAGAGTTAATGGGATTAAGAGTCTTAGCTGTTTGGAGATGATATAAGTGATGCTTGCTGTCCCCTCTGCCAATAACTCTTCCAGTCTTCAAATCTTGAAACTCAACTTCATTTGGCCTGAATACTACTTGACAATCCAGATCAATTGTAGCTTTCTTAACTGATATCAGATTTGAAGTGAACTGAGGCAGATATAAGGCAGTTGAGCTCTTTTCAAACAGCTTGAGGTTTCCCATTCCTTCTACTGGGATCTGAGCGCCATTAGCTATAGTAACACACCCTGTTGCAGCCCTGACATCACTTATCAGACTCCTATCACTGATCATATGATGTGTTGCTCCAGAATCAATTATGATAGGTTTAGGAGCTGTGGAGAAATCGCTTTGCTTCTCACTTGCAGCTAGAGCACCTTGCTTCTTTCTTGCAGCCAGTTCATACACACACTTAACAAACTCATCCCATTCTTTCTTTGTGATTGGATCCTCTCCTCCTTTGGTCTCCTGCCTCCTTGTACTTACACCATCTTTTACTGATTCTCCCAAGTAAGCTGAGTATGAACACTCTCCTATAACCATCTGCTGAAGTATATCCTTGATTCTCTTCAAGATCACACTCATCCTGTCACTTAAGTGCTCAGCCTCGCTATCCTTTCTCCATGCCCTTCTCTTCATTAACCACTCCTTAGAAAGTTTTCTCAACCTTCCCTTCTTACAGCTTGTACCTCCCTTCCATCTTTCTGGTTTCCTGTTCATCTCCCACACATCACAAGTGTGTTTAACAAGCTCACATACCTCTTCCATAAGAAAGCTAAAGATCACATCTTGCTTCCTCCTTTCTTGAAAACATCTCGGATTTGATGTGTGTGCCTTCACCACTTCTAACTCTGACCATACTTCTCTCAGCCTTCCCACAAGCTGATAACACTCATCCTTTCCTTGTCTCAAGCCGCGGATCACCCCTTTGTCCTCAACGACTCTTACAAGCTTGGACTTGCCTAAAGTTGCTTCAATCTCACTCTTTGTAGTGTCTCCTTGAACAACTTCATTTCCCAGCTTCAGACCTCTTGTCTGACCTTCTTCAGTAGCCATTTCCATGAAAGGTTTCCCCTTTCCATGACTACTCCATAACCCACAGCTTTCCAAAGCTCCCTTTATCCATCTTGAACACACTCCATCCATCTCTTCTTCACGCCCCACTGGTTTACTAGCTCTGTGCTTCATCTCCTGTTGAGGTTGATTGAATCGACCAGACAACCTCCCAAATACCCAAAAACTGAAGAACAGCTCAAGAACACCAAGAACACACAAACAGATTCTCGCAAATCACCACTCCCTTGCCAACCTGGTTCTGATACCGTATACACTTTTGTGTATGTAGAGTGATGAATAAATATCAAGAGATGATTAGTGTAGTTTGTATGAGATTTGGAGATTAAGAGAGACTAAGAGAATAAAGAACAAGAGAGAATACTCAAAACTCCATTAGATTGATTAATGAGAGAGTTTACAACATATATAGATTAGGGATACATAAATTCGTCCAGGTTCAGTCTAGTTAGGATAAGAAGCATGTGTAGTCAAAGATGCTTGATTCAAACTAGCCAATAAGGTTCCTCACATGCTTGGGTATCTTGCTTTAGCTTTCCAGCTGGTGCCAGCCTGTCTAAAGCTCTCTTCCCTTGACCAGACCTTATCCAAACTCCTCCTTGCTTATCCAGACTCCTCCTGGCGTGTTTCACTCTCCAAATGGATGCAAGGTAACTTCCCAAGTCTTTTAACTCAGTTACCACAGTAACAATAAAGTTACTGTGGTAAATCTCCAAAGTTACTGCCTGCTCCAAATCCCTTCCTCATCTCTTCATCTCCTCATCTCAACACTTCTCAACAGCCTTGAGCTGGTGGGATCAATTGGTTACTACAAGGAGGTTGAATCAGGAGTATCCAGTTGAGTCTTGGCATGAGATGAAGTCTCTTATGCGGAAGAGGTTTGTGCCTAGCCATTATCACCGCGACTTGCATCAGAAATTGAGAAGACTTACACAAGGATCTAAGACCGTGGAGGAGTACTATCAGGACATGGAACTACTGATGTTGAGAGCTGGTATATCTGAGGACAGAGAGGCTACTATGTCAAGGTTTCTTGGAGGACTTAACCGCGAGATACAGGACAGTGTGGAGATGCAACACTATGTGGAGATAGAAGAGATGTTGCACAAAGCTATTCTGGTGGAGCAGCAGATCAAAAGGAAGCATCACTCCCGTAGCAACTATAGCTCCAGCAAGTACCTACATTTTAAAGATGAGAAACCATCCTACCTGAAAGACAGTAAGCCTCCCCAGAAAGAAGATAGTAAGCCGGGTAGCATATTCAGCAAAGACCGAGACAAAGACAAAGGCAAAGCAGAAGCTACTAGTTCCAGATCCCGAGATGTTAAGTGTTTCAAGTGCCAAGGGCGTGGGCATTATGCCAATGAGTGCACCAACAAAAAGGTCATGATTCTTCTTGAGAATGGAGAGTATGAATCAGAAGAAGAGAAGTCTGAATCTGATCTTGATCAATCTGGAGAAGAAAGTGAAGTAGAACCAGTGAGAGGAAGGTTGTTGGTGACAAGAAGACTCTTGAACTTGCAAACTAAGAATAGAGACCTTGAGCAGCGTGAGAATCTGTTTTACACAAGGTGTATGGTTCAGGGAAAGGTGTGCAGTCTCATTATTGATGGAGGAAGTTGTGTCAATGTAGCTAGTGAGACAATGGTGAAGAAATTGGGTTTGAAGATTCAGAAACACCCAAAACCATACAGATTGCAGTGGCTTAATGAGGAGAGCGAAATGAGAGTGTCAACTCAAGTGCTGGTTCCTATAGCCATTGGTAGATATGAAGATGAAGTCTTGTGTGACGTGTTGCCAATGGAAGCCAGTCATATACTAGTTGGAAGACCCTGGCAGTATGATAGACGTGTGAATCATGATGGCTTCACCAACAAGCACTCATTTGAATTCAATGGAAAGAAGACTGTACTGGTGCCTTTATCTCATAAAGAGGCTCATGAAGATCAACTCCAGCTTCAGAAAAAGAAGGAGAAAGAGATAGACCTCAAACCTGATCAGAACAAGCATCACAGCCTCTATGCCAAACAGGGAGATATCAAAAGAATTCTTTACTCTCAAAATTCTATTATCTTGCTTATGTTTAAGGAGACTTTACTAACAGTTACTGATCACACACCGGATCATCCGAGTGAACTAGTCTCTCTTTTACAGGAATATGCAGATGTGTTTCCAGAAGATAGCCCCATTGGATTGCCTCCAGTTCGTGGGATTGAGCACCAAATCGACTTTGTACCTGGTTCAACACTACCAAACAGACCTGCATACAGAACTAATCCAGTGGAGACTAAAGAATTGCAAAGACAAGTAGAGGAGCTGATGGAGAAGGGTCATATCCGAGAGAGCTTGAGTCCCTGTGCAGTTCCAGTGCTCCTTGTGCCTAAGAAAGATGGGAGCTGGCGCATGTGTGTTGATTGTAGAGCAATCAACAACATAACAGTGAAGTATCGCCACCCTATTCCTAGATTAGATGATATGCTTGATGAGTTACATGGTTCTTGCTTCTTTTCTAAGATAGATTTGAAAAGTGGATATCATCAGATTAGGATGAAAGAAGGAGATGAGTGGAAAACTGCTTTTAAAACTAAACATGGCTTGTATGAGTGGTTAGTTATGCCATTTGGATTAACCAATGCTCCTAGTACATTCATGAGACTGATGAATCATATCCTTAGGTCTTTCATAGGCATCTTTGTTGTTGTGTACTTTGATGATATATTAGTTTACAGCAAATGCTTAGAAGATCATATAGAACATCTTAGGGCTGTTTTGGATGTTTTGAGAAAAGAAAAACTTTATGCCAATCTGAAGAAGTGCACTTTTTGCACAGATAACTTGGTCTTTCTAGGTTTTGTTGTAAGTGCAGATGGTGTAAAGGTGGATCAGGAGAAGATCAAAGCAATACAAGAGTGGCCGAGTCCAACTACAGTGGGAGAAGTAAGGAGTTTCCATGGACTGGCAGGTTTCTATAGGCGCTTTGTGAAGGATTTCAGCACTCTAGCAGCTCCCCTGACTGAGATAATCAAGAAGGATGTAGGATTCAAGTGGGGAGAAGTTCAAGAAGCCGCATTCCAACTCCTTAAAGAGAAGCTTACTCAATCTCCTCTTCTCATACTTCCTGTTGAGATGTGTTGAGGTATATGAGAAGGCATTGAGGAGTTAAGGACATGAGAAAGCAAAGGATTGAAAGGAAAGGGATTGGAGAGTGAGCTAAGGAATGGTACGGACGGGCCATCCGTACACTGACCGTACCAAGGTGAAACTAGGACGGTAACTTCACCGAGTAACTCGTATGAACCGAGGTGAAGTTACAGTCGACCAAAAGCTTATCCAGACGTTGGAGTGGATAAGGAAGGCGCGGCTTGACAGCTAGGACAGGCTGGCAAAGGCTGGAAAGGAAGAGCATCTTGGACTTGGATCAGGAAGATGCCCAAATGTGTGAGGCCAGTCGTTGGCCGGTTCAAACAAAAGCAAAGGCTCTTCCCTTGACTTCACATGCTTGTCTACTCTTGTGTTTCGAAAAACCCTAATGTCTAGGACTATATATAATGTAACCTCATCATTAATAAAGATTATACAGTTCTAAACAATCTTTCTCTTTACTCATTTCACTATGATTCTCCATTAGTCTCTAATCAGTCTCTTAATCTCTTATTCTCCTTCTCTAATCCTTTCTAAACTCAGATTATTCTTTACATTTCTAAAACTCATATGGTATCAGAGACAGGTTGATTACAATCTGAGTTCGTGAGTGATTCTCTTAAGGATTCAAGTTTGAAACTTTAAGAAAACAAGTGAGTGTGTTTGAGAGTTCTTTAGATTTCAAAAGCTCAAGGTGTTTTGTGTGTGTCTTGGTGATCCGTGGGAGGTTCATTTGAAGACTCAAGACTGAATCTGTGTTCTAGAGAGGAGCGTGGGTTCTCAGTACAAGATCTAACCGGTTGTTCAAGCTGTAAACGTCAAGCTGTTCAAGATGGAGAGTGGTATGAAGATGAAGGTCGCGGTGACATTCAAAGGAAGCAACTACCTAGTCTGGTCTAGGATGGTGAAGACTGCTGTGGGAAGCAAGGGTTTGTGGAAGCATATCACATCTGGTGAGGCTCCAATGGCGAATACTCAAGAGGGTGACAAGGAGAGCCCCGCGGAGAGTGTTGTAGAGAAGTGGCAACAAGAAGACATGATGGTGATGTCAGTCCTTCATGCTTCTTTGGAGCCGGCTATCTTAGATGCTTATAGCTACTGTGAGACAGCCAAGGAGCTGTGGGATACTCTGAAGAAAGTGTATGGAAACACTTCCAACCTGAACCGAGTGTTTGAAGTCAAGAAGGCAATCAATGGGTTAACTCAAGATGACATGGAGTTCACTAAGCACTTGGGGAGGTTCAGGTCTCTTTGGTCTGAGTTGGAGATGCTGAGGCCAAGCACGGTTGATCCAGAACTTCTAAATGAGAGGCGTGAGCAGGATAAGGTCTTTGGGTTGCTGCTCACACTGAATGCGAGTTACAATGGTCTCATCCAGCACATGCTAAGGTCCGAGAAGCTACCTGATCTTGAGGATGTGTGTGCTCAGATACAGAAGGAGCAGGGCTCAATGGGTTTGTTTGGAGGCAAGGGAGACTTATCTCTAGCAAATGCTGCGCAATCTGACCGAGAAGAGACTCCACAAGCCAACAAAGCTGGTTACAACAAGTATGAGGATAGGAAGTTCAATGGGAATTGTGATCATTGCAAGAAGCATGGACACAAGAAGAGTCAGTGCTGGATACTTCATCCCCACTTGAAGCCGGCTAAGTTCATGAAGGAGAGAGAGGCAAGAGCTCACATGACTGAAGGATCAAGCGGAGCAGGGCCATCTAACCGAGGAACGGAAGTGGAGAACCGTGAAGGAGATGGAAAGGCTTTGGTGACCTATACTGGAGCTATCAACCCCCGAGGCAATGATCAAGACTTCATCAGGAGATCCGAGATGGATGCACTCATCAAAATGCTCAAGGATAATGGTAACATTCATGGGTATTCATTTGGTGCATCTATGATTGCTAGAACTATAGAAATGACTCCTAATGTGGCTGAAATTGCTAGGATTGATAGTAAGACTGGAATTGAGCATTGCATTGATAGAAATGCTAGGATGAATGCATATAGATCACCAATTAGTATCTGCCATAGTGCTAGCAATACATCCAAACCATTGATTATAGATTCTGGTGCATCTCATCATATGATTAGTGACACCAACCTGATTAAAGATATAGAACCTACTAATGGATGTGTGATGATTGCAAATGGAGATAAGATACCTATTAAAGGAATAGGAAATCTAAAACTATTTGATAAAAACACTAGAGCATTCTATATACCTGAATTCACTTCAAAATTGCTTTCAGTTAAGAAGTGCACTACTGATTTGAATTGCAATGTTATATTCAGTCTTAATGATGTGAAGTTTCAGGATATTGAGAGCAGCCAATTGATTGGAAAAGGAGTTACAAAGGGAGACTTATACATGCTTGAGAAGCTTGATCCTGTGTCCAATTATAACTGCTCATTTACTTCTGCTTCTAGTTTAAATAAAAATGCATTGTGGCATGCTAGATTAGGACATCCCCATGAGAGGGCTTTAAACTTGATGTTACCAGGTGTTGTTTTTGAAAATAATAAGTGTGAAGCTTGCATCTTAGGCAAGCATTGTAAGAATGTGTTTCCAAGAACATCTACTGTTTATGAGAATTGTTTTGATTTGATTCATACTGATGTGTGGACTGCACCTAGCTTATCTAGAGATAATCATAAGTACTTTGTCACATTCATTGATGAAAAATCTAAATACACCTGGTTAACACTCATTCCATCAAAAGATAGGGTAATAGATGCATTTAAGAACTTTCAAGCTTATGTAACTAACCATTATCATGCTAAGATTAAAATTTTGAGATCAGATAATGGAGGAGAGTACACAAGCTATGCATTAAAGAGTCATCTAGATCATCATGGAATCCTCCATCAAACAAGCTGCCCCTACACGCCACAACAGAACGGTGTGGCTGAGAGGAAGAACAGACACTTGATGGAAGTGGCTCGGTCCCTAATGTTCCAAGCCAATGTACCCAAAAGATTTTGGAGTGATGCTGTATCCACTGCTTGTTACCTAATCAACCGAATGCCTACAAAAGTGTTGAAGGATCAAGCACCATTTGAAGTTCTGAACAAGCGCAAGCCATCCTTGGAATACATGAGAGTGTTTGGATGTTTATGCTATGTTCTAGTACCAGGAGAGTTGAGGAACAAGCTTGAAGCAAGAAGCAGAAAAGCAATGTTCATTGGTTACTCAACAACTCAAAAGGGATACAAGTGTTATGATCCAGAAGCTAGAAGGGTACTTGTATCTAGAGATGTGAAGTTTATTGAAGAAAGAGGGTACTATGAAGAGAAGAATCAAAAAGAGTTGAGGGACCTCACATCAAATAAGGCTGGAGTCTTAAGGATTATTTTGGAAGGTCTCGGTATCAAGATGAACCAGGATCAGTCCACAAGAAGTGGAAGACAAGAAGAGAGCTCAACTGAACCAAGTAGAGCTACTCAAACACCTCACCTTGATCATGAGGGGGGAAGTGAACCTGAAACTCAAGAAAATGGCCAAGAAGGAGTCGGCTTGAGTGAAGAAGGAGAAGAGTTCAACTCAGGTTCTCATCATCAAGGTGAGCAAGACCAAGGAGATGAAGAACATCAGAGTGAAGCACAAGAACCGCATACACAAGCTGAGCCGGTTCAAGAGCAAGAACAACCAGTATTAAGGAGAAGCACAAGGCTGAGAAAGGATCCTTCCTCTTGGGTAAACACGCGAGTGTACTACAATGCCCAAGCTGTGGAGCATCCTTCTCAAGTTGTGTGTTCCTTTGCTCAATACCCTGAAGAACATTGTGCCTTCATGGTTAACCTGGATGAGAACTACATTCCAAGAAGCTATGAAGAAGCAATCATGGATAAAGAATGGAAGGAGTCAGTTGGAGCTGAGGCAGGAGCTATGATCAAGAATGATACATGGTATGAGAGTGAGTTACCAAAAGGGAAGAAGGCTGTGACTAGCAGATGGATATTCACAATCAAGTATAAGGCTGATGGAAAGATTGAGAGGAAGAAGTCAAGGCTAGTTGCAAGAGGTTTCACTCAAACTTATGGAGAAGATTACATAGAAACCTTTGCACCAGTAGCTAAACTACACACAATCCGGATTGTATTAAGCTTGGCTGTGAATCTTGGATGGGGGTTATGGCAAATGGATGTGAAGAATGCATTCTTACAAGGTGAACTTGAGGATGAAGTATATATGCATCCACCTCCAGGCCTTGAACACTTAGTGAAGAGAGGGAATGTGTTGAGATTGAAGAAAGCTATCTATGGGCTGAAACAATCACCAAGAGCTTGGTACAACAAGCTGAGCACTACTCTCAATGGCCGAGGCTTCAAGAAGTCTGAACTAGATCACACTCTCTTCACACTCACGACTCCCTCAGGTATGATTGCACTCCTTGTGTATGTTGATGATATCATTATCACAGGAAGTGATAAGGAAGGTATCATAGCAACCAAGGAGTTCCTTAAATCCATGTTTGAGATTAAAGACTTGGGAGAAATGAAATACTTTCTTGGAATTGAGATATGTAGATCCAAGGAAGGTTTGTTCATGTCCCAAAGGAAGTATACACTTGATCTTTTGAAAGGTGCAGGTGCTTATGGAGGCAAGACAGCAAGGATGCTTATGGAGGATGGCTACAAAGTCCCACGAGAGGGGGAGATTGAAGACAGCAAACCTTATCAGGATCCTAAACTCTATAGAAAACTAGTTGGTAAATTGATTTACCTTACCATAACTAGACCTGACATTTGTTTTGCTGTGAATCAGGTAAGTCAACACATGCAAGTGCCTAAGGAGCATCATTGGCGTATGGTGGAGAGAATCTTGATGTATCTCAACGGCTCACCTGATCAAGGAGTATGGATGGGTTGCAATGGGAGCACTGAAGTAGTTGGATACTGTGATGCGGATTGGGCTGGTGATAGAGCAGACAGGAGATCAACCACAGGCTATTGCACATTCATTGGAGGCAACTTGGTTACGTGGAAGAGTAAGAAGCAGAAGGTGGTCTCTTGCTCAAGTGCAGAAGCTGAGTATAGAGCTATGCTGAAGCTTACCAACGAGCTGGTGTGGATCAAAGGCATCTTGAAGCATTTGGAGATTGATCAAGCCGCGCCTATGACAATGCATTGTGATAACCAAGCAGCTATCCACATTGCCTCCAACTCGGTGTTTCATGAGAGAACCAAGCACATTGAAGTTGATTGTCACAAGGTGAGGCAGATGATCATCCTAGGAGTCATCCTGCCATGCTACACTCGGAGTGAAGATCAGTTGGCTGATGTGTTCACTAAGGCTGCGAGACAAAAGACTATGGAGTCCATTCACATTAGATTGGGACTCATAGATCTTGGGAAGAGAAGGAGCTGATCCCCTAAGTCATGAGGTCTTTACTCTTTTTCCCTCATCAAAGTTTTGTCCCAATGGGTTTTCTTTGGTGAGGTTTTTGATGAGGAAGATCTCATGGCTGTCCAAGCTTAGACTGTCACAAAGCTAAGCTTGAGGGGGAGTGTTGAGATGTGTTGAGGTATATGAGAAGGCATTGAGGAGTTAAGGACATGAGAAAGCAAAGGAGTGAAAGGAAAGGGATTGGAGAGTGAGCTAAGGAATGGTACGGACGGGCCATCCGTACACTGACCGTACCAAGGTGAAACTAGGACGGTAACTTCACCGAGTAACTCGTATGAACCGAGGTGAAGTTACAGTCGACCAAAAGCTTATCCAGACGTTGGAGTGGATAAGGGAGGCGCGGCTTGACAGCTAGGACAGGCTGGCAAAGGCTGGAAAGGAAGAGCATCTTGGACTTGGATCAGGAAGATGCCCAAACGTGTGAGGCCAGTCATTGGCCGGTTCAAACAAAAGCAAAGGCTCTTCCCTTGACTTCACATGCTTGTCTACTCTTGTGTTTCGAAAAACCCTAATGTCTAGGACTATATATAATGTAACCTCATCATTAATAAAGATTAGACAGTTCTAAACAATCTTTCTCTTTACTCATTTCACTATGATTCTCCATTAGTCTCTAATCAGTCTCTTAATCTCTTATTCTCCTTCTCTAATCCTTTCTAAACTCAGATTATTCTTTACATTTCTAAAACTCATACTTCCTGATTTTTCTAAAACATTTGAAATAGAGTGTGATGCCTCAGGAATTGGAATTGGTGCTGTGTTGATGCAAGATAAAAGACCTATTGCTTATTTCAGTGAGAAACTCAGTGGAGCTACTCTCAACTATGCCACTTATGACAAAGAACTCTACGCCTTGGTGAGAGCTCTACAGACTTGGCAGCATTATCTCTGGCCAAAGGAGTTTGTCATTCACACAGACCATGAATCTCTCAAGTACCTCAAAGGACAAAGCAAGCTCAGCAAGAGACACGCCAGATGGGTAGAATTCATTGAAACCTTCCCTTATGTGATCAAATACAAACAAGGTAAGGAAAATATAGTTGCTGATGCACTATCCAGAAGGTATGTCCTCTTGAATACTCTTGATGTTAAGTTGCTAGGCTTTGAGCAGATTAAAGAAATGTATGAATCTGATCCTGACTTTCAAGAAGCTTATAATTCATGTGCTAAGTATGCTGCTGGACATTACTTTAGGCATGATGGATTCTTATTCTATGACAATCGTTTATGTGTGCCTAATTGCTCTTTGAGAGATCTATTTGTCAGGGAATCCCATGGAGGAAGCTTGATGGGTCATTTTGGTATAACAAAAACTCTTAAAGTCTTGCAGGATCACTTTTACTGGCCACACATGAAACGAGATGTTGAGAGAATCTGTGGTAGATGCACCACTTGCAAGCTTGCCAAATCTAAGGTTCAACCACATGGTTTGTACACTCCTTTACCTATTCCTACTCACCCCTGGAATGATATATCCATGGATTTTATTGTGGGTTTGCCAAGGACCACGATAGGTAAGGATTCTATCTTTGTAGTTGTGGATAGGTTTTCAAAAATGGCACATTTCATTGCTTGCCATAAAACTGATGATGCATTGCATGTTGCTAACCTGTTCTTTAAAGATATTGTGCGCATTCATGGCATGCCTAAGACTATAGTTTCTGATAGAGATACTAAGTTTCTTAGTTATTTTTGGAAGACTCTTTGGTCTAAGCTAGGTACTAAGCTGTTATTCTCTACTACATGTCATCCACAAACTGATGGGCAAACTGAGGTAGTTAATAGAACTCTTGGAACTCTCTTGCGTGCATTCATTAAAAAGAATCTGAAATCATGGGAAGAGTACTTGCCTCACTGTGAATTTGCTTATAATCATGCTCAGCATTATGCTTCTAAGTTTTCTCCTTTTGAAATTGTTTATGGGTTCAATCCCATCTCACCTTTGGATCTAATGCCTTCACCTGAGTGTAAAAGGGTGAGCATGGATGGGAAAAAGAAAGCAGAAATGGTGCAGCAGATTCATGAGCAGGCAAGAAGAAACATTGTGGAGAAAACCAAGCAGTACACTAAAAGAGCAAACAAAGGCAGGCGTGAGATGATCTTTGATGTAGGTGATAAAGTGTGGGTTCACTTGCGCAAGGAGAGGTTTCCAAATGAAAGAAAATCTAAGCTCATGCTGCGGATTGATGGCCCTTTTGAAGTCATCCAGAAAATCAATGACAATGCCTACAAGCTTGATCTTCAAGGTAAGTATGATATAAGTAATAGCTTTAATGTTACTGACTTGGCTCCTTTTGTTGCAGATGAGCTAGATTTGAGGACAAATCCTTTTCAAGAGGAAGGGGATGATATGATCATGGACCAGCCAAACAAAGAAGATAATGAGAGCATGGATGATCCAGCTGATGGAGGAGCTCTAGCCATATCTGAAGGTCCTATGACTCGAGCCAGAAGCAAGCAACTCAAAGAAGCCATTGGAGGATTACTTAAGACATCACTGAAGCAAGAAGAGAGTCTTGGAAGAAGCTTGATCAACCAAGACACACTTGCCACAATTCAAGCCATCTCAGCTCCAAGATAGACATCAAATGAGCAACTAACATATGTGTGCTCTTTTTCCCTATCTTTGGTTTTGTCCCACTGGGTTTTCCAAAGATAGGTTTTTAATGAGGCCATATGTTGCTTTCCTATCACTCATTTGATGATCTCAGTTCAAGACTTTATTTTAATTATTTATCTTTGTTAACATGAAGCAGAATTAAGCTGCTAGACTTGAGAATTAGGCTGCTAGACTTGAGAATTAAGCTGCCAGACTTGAGAACCCTTATAAGGTTTTATAAGGTTTTTATAAGGTTTTAATAAGGTTTATTTTTAAGGCCCATTTAGAGACCAAGGAGCCTATTCCTTGCCTTCTCTATAAATATGTGTCTGAAAACCCTAATAGATCTATCCAATCTTTATTTCTAAACTCTTGTTTCTCTCTAGTCGGCCGCAAGCTTGTCTTGTAGATCTGAGATTTCTTGAGTCTTTGTTAGTGTGTCATATCTAACAAAACCACAAGAGTGATTGTCTTGGTGTGTCATATCCAAGAGATTCACTTAGGAGTATCAAGGAGACCTCTCACATCTCTTTGTGTCACCATTCATTCCACAAACCTTGAAGAAGATTGAGTCTTTGATTCTCTGTTTGCAAGGATCTATCCCATTCCAACCAGAGAAGCATCCTAGGAGTGTATTATGATCAATGACAGGTTTGCTCTTGTTCAAAACTTCAAATGGAGACAGATTCTTCAATATCTTGGTTGGAACCCGGTTGATGAGATAGCAAGCAGTCTGCACAGCATCACTCCAAAAACGTTTTGGGACATTTGCATGAAACATCATCGATCTAGCAACCTCCATCAAGTGCATGTTCTTCCTCTCAGCTACACCATTCTGCTGTGGTGTATAAGGGCAGCTAGTCTGATGCACAATCCTATGCTTGGCTAGATGACTCTTGAAGGCATTGCTGATGTATTCACCTCCATTATCTGATCTCAGTACCTTCACAGTAGCATTGTATTGATTAGATACATATGCTTGGAAGTTCATAAATGCTTCTAGCACCCTATCTTTAGATGGAAGCAATGTAAGCCAAGTATACTTAGACTTCTCATCAATGAATGTCACAAAGTACTTCTGGCTTTCTCTAGACAAACAAGGAGCCGTCCACACATCTGAATGAACTAGATCAAAGCAATGCTCATAAGTAGTTTCTGATGTTGGAAAAACAGTCCTACAATGCTTTCCTAATATGCATGCTTCACACTCCAAGTGATTAAATGACATATTAGGAATTATCAATTCAATAGCACGAGCATGAGGATGTCCCAATCTAGCATGCCAAGTAATACTATCAATCTTCTCATAAGTACTACTCAAACACATAGAATCAATGGGTTCAGAGATCTTAGCCAATTGGAGTTGGTATAGATTATTCTTGCCGTCTCCTCTCCCAATGACCCTTCCAGTCTTCAAATCTTGGAACTCAACATCATCTGGCCTGAATACTACTTGACAGCCAAGATCAATTGGGGCTTTCCTCACAGATACCAGATTTGAAGCAAATTGTGGCATGTAGAAGGCATCTGAGTCTTTGTCAAATAGCTTGAGCTTTCCAACCCCCTCTATTGGAATCCTATCTCCATTAGCTATCATCACACCCCCAGTGGCTTTCTTTACATCACTCATTAAGCTTCTATCACTAATCATGTGATGACTTGCTCCAGAATCAACAATGATGGGTTTGTTGGATGTGGATGATTTGGCAGGAGCACCTTGTCTCTGGGTCGTAGCCAAAGCATACACATACTTGACAAACTCATCCCATTCCTCCTTTGTGACACGCTCATCTGCTCCTTTGGTCTCTAGCTTCCTCATGACCCCACTACTCTCTACAGATTCTCCCATGTAAGCTGAGTAAGAACACTCTCCCATAAGAATCTGTTGTGCTTCTTCTCTGCCCATCTTCATAGTACCATAGCTACCTTGATAACCAGACAGTTTGCTTCTTTTCCAACACCTTCCTCTTCTGATCTGAGCCTTAGAACGTCGTCTCAGCCTTCCCTTCTTCCTTTTAGCACCCTCCTTACTCCAAGTTATCTCTTTGTTCTCTTCCATCACTTGATGAAGCCTCTGAACCAGTACACACACTTCTTCCATGCTGGGTAGCTTATCTTCCTTGAGAATAAGCTTTACCAACCAGCCATAAGATGAATCCAAGCTTGCAAAGAGGCTGAAGACAACATCTTGCTCTCGCCACTCTTCTAGCACTCTTGGATCACAACTTCTTGGTCTCAAGCTTTGTAACTCCGACCACAAACATCTCAGCTTCTTCACATGCTGATTGAAACCTTCTTTCCCTTGTTTTAACTCACAGATCATCTTCCTGACTTCATACATCCTCCTTAGATTGATCTTGTTCTCATAAACATCTTCAATCTTCTCAAGAGATATTCTTTCTTCAAGACTCAACTGATCTTCACACTTCAACCTTGCTGTCTGACCCCCATCAGCAGCTCTCTCCATTAAAGGTTCTCCCTTTACATGATTACTCCAAATCTCACAGCTTCCTAAGGCTGTCTTTACCCATCTTGGCCAAACCCACTTGTTTTCTTCTTGAATCTTCACTGCTCCACTAGATTCGTGCTTCATATCCATGTTTCCACCAGAGAATCTCAAATAAACCCAGCCACAAAAGAATAGACAACACACATACCCAGAAACCTCAACAACCCCAAGAACACTCAAGAACACTCTGATTTTGAGAAAAAGAAATCACACTCACCCTCTTTTTGCCAACCTGGCTCTGATACCATATACACTTTTGTGTATTAGAGCATGATTCAAATAATCAGAGATAATCAGATGAAAAGATTAAAGAGATTAAGAGATTTTAGTGAGAGAATAAGGAGAGAGACTCAAAACTCCATTAATTATTAAAGATGAGGTTTACAACATATTTATGAGAGAGAGACAATACATTTCGAAATCATAGAGATAAGAAAGAGATTCAGAGCATGTGTAGTCAAAGAGAGCCATCCAAAAGCATCCAATGGGAGTCTTCACATGCTTGATCCCTTTGGCATCTTTTACTAGATGCTGTCTACTTTACAGCCTGTCTCCAGCCTCTCTAGCTTGAGGAAACCTTATCCAGACTGTTCCTTCCTTATCCAAGAGCTCCTTGGTCGTGGGTAACTCTCCAAAGTGAAGCAATATCACTTTCCAAGCTTTAACTGAGTTACCACAGTAAAACTAAAGTTACTGTGGTAAAACTCCAAAGTTACTGTATGCCTCAATCCTCTTTCTCTATCAATGTATCCTCTCTTTATTACCTCATCTCAACAATTTATTCAACTTCCTGGTGATTCGCCACCACTTTATGTATCCAAATCAAGCTTCTTACAAAGTGATTCATCCTGTTTTGATTAGAACAACGAAGAAGCTGTGCTATTCCCAAACTGGGAAACTGGAATCACCTGATTTGAAAGTGGGATAACTTCTTCATCCTAACTCCTATTAGATTTATTAAACTTCCTGGTGATTCTCCACCACTTTTTGTATCCAAATCAAGCTTTTCACAAAGTGATTCATCCTGGTTTGATTGGAACGATGAAGAAGCTGTGCTATTCCCAAACTGGGAAACTGGAATCACCTGATTTGAAAGTGGGATAACTTCTTCTTGCCAACTCCTATGAGATTTATTCAACTTCCTGGTGATTCTCCACCACTTTATGTATCAAAATCAAGCTTCTTACAAAGTGATTCATCCTGGTTTGATTGGAACGACGAACAAGCTGTGCTATTCCCAAACTGGGAAAGTGGAATCACGTTATTTGAAAGTGGGATAACTTCTTCATCCCAACTCCTATGGGTTTATTAAATTTCCTGGTGATTCTCCACCACTTTATGTATCCAAATCAAGCTTTTCACAAAGTGATTCATCCTGGTTTGATTGGAACGATGAAGAAGCTGTGCTATTCCAAAACTTGAAAGCTTGAATCACCTGATTTGAAAGTGGGATAACTTCTTCGTACCAACTCCTATGAGATTTATTCAACTTCCTGGTGATTCTCCACCACTTTATGTATCCAAATCAACCTTCTTACAAAGAGATTCATCCTGGTTTGATTGGAACTACGAAGAAGCTGTGCTATTCTCAAACTGGGAAACTGGAATCACCCGATTTGAAAGTGGGATAACTTCATCATGCCAACTCCTATGAGATTTATTCAACTTCCTGGTGATTCTACACCACTTTATGTATCCAAATCAAGCTTTTCACAAAGTGATTCATCCTGGTTTGATCGGAACGATGAAGAAGCTGTGCTATTCCCAAACTTGAAATTTGGAATCACCTGATTTGAAAGTGGGATAACTTCTTCGTGCCAACTCCTATGAGATTTATTCAACTTCCTGGTCATTCTCCACCACTTTATGTATCCAAATCAAGCTTCTTACAAAGAGATTCATCCTGGTTTGATTGGAACGACGAAGAAGCTGTGCTATTCCCAAACTGGAAAACTGGAATCACCTGATTTGAAAGTGGGATAACTTCTTCATGCCAACTCCTATGAGATTTATTCAACTTCCTGGTGATTCTCCACCACTTTATGTATCCAAATCAAGCTTCTTACAAAGTGATTCATCCTGGTTTGATTAGAACGACGAAGAAGCTGTGCTATTCCCAAACCGAGAAACTGGAATCACCTGATTTGAAAGTGGGATAACTTCTTCATCCCAACTCCTATGAGATTTATTCAACTTCCTGGTGATTCTCCACAACTTTATGTATCCAAATAAAGCTTCTTACAAAGTGATTCATCCTAGTTTGATTGGAACGACGAAGAAGTTGTGCTATTCCCAAACTGGGAAACTGGAATCACCTGATTTGAAAGTGGGATAACTTCTTCGTGCCAACTCCTATGAGAATTATTCAACTTCCTAGTGATTCTCCACCACTTTATGTATCCAAATAAAGCTTTTCACAAAGTGATTCATCCTGGTTTGATTGGAACGACGAAGAAGCTGTGCTATTCCCAAACTGGGAAACTGGAATCACCTGATTTGAAAGTGGGATAACTTCTTCATGCCAACACCTATGAGATTTATTCAACTTCCTGGTGATTGTCCACCACTTTATGTATCCAAATCAAGCTTCTTACAAAGTGATTCATCCTGGTTTGATTAGAACGACGAAGAAGCTGTGCTATTCCTAAACCGGGAAACTGGAATCACCTGATTTGAAAGTGGGATAACTTCTTCATCCCAACTCCTATGAGATTTATTCAACTTCCTGGTGATTCTCCACTACTTTATGTATCCAAATCAAGCTTCTTACAAAGAGATTCATCCTGGTTTGATTGGAACGACGAAGAAGCTGTGCTATTCCCAAACGGGGAAACTGGACTTACCAGATTTGAAAGTGGGATAACTTCTTCATCCTAACTCCTATTAGATTTATTAAACTTCCTGGTGATTCTCCACCACTTTTTGTATCCAAATCAAGCTTTTCACAAAGTGATTCATCCTGGTTTGATTGGAACGATGAAGAAGCTGTGCTATTCCCAAACTGGGAAACTGGAATCACCTGATTTGAAAGTGGGATAACTTCTTCTTGCCAACTCCTATGAGATTTATTCAACTTCCTGGTGATTCTCCACCACTTTATGTATCCAAATCAAGCTTCTTGCAAAGTGATTCATCCTGTTTTGATTAGAACGACGAAGAAGCTGTGCTATTCCCAAACTGGGAAACTGGAATCACCTGATTTGAAAGTGGGATAACTTCTTCATGCCAACTCCTATGAGATTTATATACACTTTTGTGTATTAGAGCATGATTCAAATAATCAGAGATAATCAGATAAAAAGATTAAAGAGATTAAGAGATTTTAGTGAGAGAATAAGGAGAGAGACTCAAAACTCCATTAATTATTAAAGATGAGGTTTACAACATATTTATGAGAGAGAGACAATACATTTCGAAATCATAGAGATAAGAAAGAGATTCAGAGCATGTGTAGTCAAAGAGAGCCATCCAAAAGCATCCAATGGGAGTCTTCACATGCTTGATCCCTTTGGCATCTTTTACTAGATGCTGTCTACTTTACAGCCTGTCTCCAGCCTCTGTAGCTTGAGGAAACCTTATCCAGACTGTTCCTTCCTTATCCAAGAGCTCCTTGGTCGTGGGTAACTCTCCAAAGTGAAGCAAGATCACTTTCCAAGCTTTAACTGAGTTACCACAGTAAAACTAAAGTTACTGTGGTAAAACTCCAAAGTTACTGTATGCCTCAATCCTCTTTCTCTATCAATGTATCCTCTCTTTATTACCTCATCTCAACAATTTATTCAACTTCCTGGTGATTCTCCACCACTTTATGTATCCAAATCAAGCTTCTTACAAAGTGATTCATCCTGTTTTGATTAGAACAACGAAGAAGCTGTGCTATTCCCAAACTGGGAAACTGGAATCACCTGATTTGAAAGTGGGATAACTTCTTCATCCTAACTCCTATTAGATTTATTAAACTTCCTGGTGATTCTCCACCACTTTTTGTATCCAAATCAAGCTTTTCACAAAGTGATTCATCCTGGTTTGATTGGAACGATGAAGAAGCTGTGCTATTCCCAAACTGGGAAACTGGAATCACCTGATTTGAAAGTGGGATAACTTCTTCTTGCCAACTCCTATGAGATTTATTCAACTTCCTGGTGATTCTCCACCACTTTATGTATCAAAATCAAGCTTCTTACAAAGTGATTCATCCTGTTTTGATTGGAACGACGAACAAGCTGTGCTATTCCCAAACTGGGAAAGTTGAATCACGTTATTTGAAAGTGGGATAACTTCTTCATCCCAACTCCTATGGGTTTATTAAATTTCCTGGTGATTCTCCACCACTTTATGTATCCAAATCAAGCTTTTCACAAAGTGATTCATCCTGGTTTGATTGGAACGATGAAGAAGCTGTGCTATTCCAAAACTTGAAAGCTTGAATCACCTGATTTGAAAGTGGGATAACTTCTTCGTACCAACTCCTATGAGATTTATTCAACTTCCTGGTGATTCTCCACCACTTTATGTATCCAAATCAACCTTCTTACAAAGAGATTCATCCTGGTTTGATTGGAACTACGAAGAAGCTGTGCTATTCTCAAACTGGGAAACTGGAATCCCCCGATTTGAAAGTGGGATAACTTCATCATGCCAACTCCTATGAGATTTATTCAACTTCCTGGTGATTCTCCACCACTCTATGTATCCAAATCAAGCTTTTCACAAAGTGATTCATCCTGGTTTGATCGGAACGATGAAGAAGCTGTGCTATTCCCAAACTTGAAATTTGGAATCACCTGATTTGAAAGTGGGATAACTTCTTCGTGCCAACTCCTATGAGATTTATTCAACTTCCTGGTGATTCTCCACCACTTTATGTATCCAAATCAAGCTTCTTACAAAGAGATTCATCCTGGTTTGATTGGAACGACGAAGAAGCTGTGCTATTCCCAAACTGGGAAACTGGAATCACCTGATTTGAAAGTGGGATAACTTCTTCATGCCAACTCCTATGAGATTTATTCAATTTCCTGGTGATTCTCCACCACTTTATGTATCCAAATCAAGCTTCTTACAAAGTGATTCATCCTGGTTTGATTAGAACGACGAAGAAGCTGTGCTATTCCCAAACCGAAACTGGAATCACCTGATTTGAAAGTGGGATAACTTCTTCATCCCAACTCCTATGAGATTTATTCAACTTCCTGGTGATTCTCCACAACTTTATGTATCCAAATAAAGCTTCTTACAAAGTGATTCATCCTTGTTTGATTGGAACGACGAAGAAGTTGTGCTATTCCCAAACTGGGAAACTGGAATCACCTGATTTGAAAGTGGGATAACTTCTTCGTGCCAACTCCTATGAGAATTATTCAACTTCCTGGTGATTCTCCACCACTTTATGTATCCAAATCAAGCTTTTCACAAAGTGATTCATCCTGGTTTGATTGGAACGACGAAGAAGCTGTGCTATTCCCAAACTGGGAAACTGGAATCACCTGATTTGAAAGTGGGATAACTTCTTCATGCCAACTCCTATGAGATTTATTCAACTTCCTGGTGATTCTCCACCACTTTATGTATCCAAATCAAGCTTCTTACAAAGTGATTCATCCTGGTTTGATTAGAACGACGAAGAAGCTGTGCTATTCCCAAACTGGGAAACTGGAATCACCTGATTTGAAAGTGGGATAACTTCTTCATCCCAACTCCTATGAGATTTATTCAACTTCCTGGTGATTCTCCACTACTTTATGTATCCAAATCAAGCTTCTTACAAAGAGATTCATCCTGGTTTGATTGGAACGACGAAGAAGCTGTGCTATTCCCAAACGGGGAAACTGGACTTACCAGATTTGAAAGTGGGATAACTTCTTCATCCTAACTCCTATTAGATTTATTAAACTTCCTGGTGATTCTCCACCACTTTTTGTATCCAAATCAAGCTTTTCACAAAGTGATTCATCCTGGTTTGATTGGAACGATGAAGAAGCTGTGCTATTCCCAAACTGGAAAACTGGAATCACCTGATTTGAAAGTGGGATAACTTCTTCTTGCCAACTCCTATGAGATTTATTCAACTTCCTGGTGATTCTCCACCACTTTATGTATCAAAATCAAGCTTCTTACAAAGTGATTCATCCTGGTTTGATTGGAACGACGAACAAGCTGTGCTATTCCCAAACTGGGAAACTGGAATCACCTGATTTGAAAGTGGGATAACTTCTTCATCCCAACTCCTATGGGTTTATTAAATTTCCTGGTGATTCTCCACCACTTTATGTATCCAAATCAAGCTTTTCACAAAGTGATTCATCCTGGTTTGATTGGAACGATGAAGAAGCTGTGCTATTCCAAAATTGGAAACTGGAATCACCTGATTTGAAAGTGGGATAACTTCTTCGTACCAACTCCTATGAGATTTATTCAACTTCCTGGTGATTCTCCACCACTTTATGTATCCAAATCAAGCTTCTTACAAAGAGATTCATCCTGGTTTGATTGGAACGACGAAGAAGCTGTGCTATTCCCAAACTGGGAAACTGGAATCACCTGATTTGAAAGTGGGATAACTTCTTCATGCCAACTCCTATGAGATTTATTCAACTTCCTGGTGATTCTCCACCACTTTATGTATCCAAATCAAGCTTTTCACAAAGTGATTCATCCTGGTTTGATTGGAACGATGAAGAAGCTGTGCTATTCCCAAACTGGAAACTGGAATCACCTGATTTGAAAGTGGGATAACTTCTTCGTGCCAACTCCTATGAGATTTATTCAACTTCCTGGTGATTCTCCACCACTTTATGTATCCAAATCAAGCTTCTTACAAAGAGATTCATCCTGGTTTGATTGGAACGACGAAGAAGCTGTGCTATTCCCAAACTGGGAAACTGGAATCACCTGATTTGAAAGTGGGATAACTTCTTCATGCCAACTCCTATGAGATTTATTCAACTTCCTGGTGATTCTCCACCACTTTATGTATCCAAATCAAGCTTCTTACAAAGTGATTCATCCTGGTTTGATTGGAACGACGAAGAAGCTGTGCTATTCCCAAACTGGGAAACTGGAATCACCTGATTTGAAAGTGGGATAACTTCTTCATCCCAACTCCTATGAGATTTATTCAACTTCCTGGTGATTCTCCACAACTTTATGTATCCAAATCAAGCTTCTTACAAAGTGATTCATCCTGGTTTGATTGGAACGACGAAGAAGCTGTGCTATTCCCAAACTGGGAAACTGGAATCACCTGATTTGAAAGTGGGATAACTTCTTCATGCCAACTCCTATGAGATTTATTCAACTTCCTGGTGATTCTCCACCACTTTATGTATCCAAATCAAGCTTTTCACAAAGTGATTCATCCTGGTTTGATTGGAACGACGAAGAAGCTGTGCTATTCCCAAACTGGGAAACTGGAATCACCTGATTTGAAAGTGGGATAACTTCTTCATGCCAACTCCTATGAGATTTATTCAACTTCCTGGTGATTCTCCACCACTTTATGTATCCAAATCAAGCTTTTTACAAAGTGATTCATCCTGGTTTGATTGGAACGACGAAGAAGCTGTGCTATTCCCAAACTGGGAAACTGGAATCACCTGATTTGAAAGTGGGATAACTTCTTCATCCCAACTCCTATGAGATTTATTCAACTTCCTGGTGATTCTCCACCACTTTATGTATCCAAATCAAGCTTCTTACAAAGTGATTCATCCTGGTTTGATTGGAACGACGAAGAAGCTGTGCTATTCCCAAACTGGGAAACTGGAATCACCTGATTTGAAAGTGGGATAACTTCTTCATCCAAACTCCTATGAGATTTATTAAACTTCCTGGTGATTCTCCACCACTTTATGTATCCAAATCAAGCTTTTCACAAAGTGATTCATCCTGGTTTGATTGGAACGACGAAGAAGCTGTGCTATTCCCAAACTGGGAAACTGGAATCACCTGATTTGAAAGTGGGATAACTTCTTCTTGCCAACTCCTATGAGATTTATTCAACTTCCTGGTGATTCTCCACCACTTTATGTATCCAAATCAAGCTTCTTACAAAGTGATTCATCCTGGTTTGATTGGAACGACGAAGAAGCTGTGCTATTCCCAAACTGGGAAACTGGAATCACCTGATTTGAAAGTGGGATAACTTCTTCATCCCAACTCCTATGGATTTATTAAATTTCCTGGTGATTCTCCACCACTTTATGTATCCAAATCAAGCTTTTCACAAAGTGATTCATCCTGGTTTGATTGGAACGACGAAGAAGCTGTGCTATTCCAAAACTGGAAACTGGAATCACCTGATTTGAAAGTGGGATAACTTCTTCGTGCCAACTCCTATGAGATTTATTCAACTTCCTGGTGATTCTCCACCACTTTATGTATCCAAATCAAGCTTCTTACAAAGTGATTCATCCTGGTTTGATTGGAACGACGAAGAAGCTGTGCTATTCCCAAACTGGGAAACTGGAATCACCTGATTTGAAAGTGGGATAACTTCTTCATGCCAACTCCTATGAGATTTATTCAACTTCCTGGTGATTCTCCACCACTTTATGTATCCAAATCAAGCTTTTCACAAAGTGATTCATCCTGGTTTGATTGGAACGACGAAGAAGCTGTGCTATTCCCAAACTGGGAAACTGGAATCACCTGATTTGAAAGTGGGATAACTTCTTCATGCCAACTCCTATGAGATTTATTCAACTTCCTGGTGATTCTCCACCACTTTATGTATCCAAATCAAGCTTTTCACAAAGTGATTCATCCTGGTTTGATTGGAACGACGAAGAAGCTGTGCTATTCCCAAACTGGAAACTGGAATCACCTGATTTGAAAGTGGGATAACTTCTTCATGCCAACTCCTATGAGATTTATTCAACTTCCTGGTGATTCTCCACCACTTTATGTATCCAAATCAAGCTTCTTACAAAGTGATTCATCCTGGTTTGATTGGAACGACGAAGAAGCTGTGCTATTCCCAAACTGGGAAACTGGAATCACCTGATTTGAAAGTGGGATAACTTCTTCATGCCAACTCCTATGAGATTTATTCAACTTCCTGGTGATTCTCCACCACTTTATGTATCCAAATCAAGCTTCTTACAAAGTGATTCATCCTGGTTTGATTGGAACGACGAAGAAGCTGTGCTATTCCCAAACTGGAAAACTGGAATCACCTGATTTGAAAGTGGGATAACTTCTTCATCCCAACTCCTATGAGATTTATTCAACTTCCTGGTGATTCTCCACCACTTTATGTATCCAAATCAAGCTTCTTACAAAGTGATTCATCCTGGTTTGATTGGAACGACGAAGAAGCTGTGCTATTCCCAAACTGGGAAACTGGAATCACCTGATTTGAAAGTGGGATAACTTCTTCATGCCAACTCCTATGAGATTTATTCAACTTCCTGGTGATTCTCCACCACTTTATGTATCCAAATCAAGCTTTTCACAAAGTGATTCATCCTGGTTTGATTGGAACGACGAAGAAGCTGTGCTATTCCCAAACTGGGAAACTGGAATCACCTGATTTGAAAGTGGGATAACTTCTTCATGCCAACTCCTATGAGATTTATTCAACTTCCTGGTGATTCTCCACCACTTTATGTATCCAAATCAAGCTTCTTACAAAGTGATTCATCCTGGTTTGATTGGAACGACGAAGAAGCTGTGCTATTCCCAAACTGGGAAACTGGAATCACCTGATTTGAAAGTGGGATAACTTCTTCATCCCAACTCCTATGAGATTTATTCAACTTCCTGGTGATTCTCCACCACTTTATGTATCCAAATCAAGCTTCTTACAAAGTGATTCATCCTGGTTTGATTGGAACGACGAAGAAGCTGTGCTATTCCCAAACTGGGAAACTGGAATCACCTGATTTGAAAGTGGGATAACTTCTTCATCCAACTCCTATGAGATTTATTAAACTTCCTGGTGATTCTCCACCACTTTATGTATCCAAATCAAGCTTTTCACAAAGTGATTCATCCTGGTTTGATTGGAACGACGAAGAAGCTGTGCTATTCCCAAACTGGAAAACTGGAATCACCTGATTTGAAAGTGGGATAACTTCTTCTTGCCAACTCCTATGAGATTTATTCAACTTCCTGGTGATTCTCCACCACTTTATGTATCCAAATCAAGCTTCTTACAAAGTGATTCATCCTGGTTTGATTGGAACGACGAAGAAGCTGTGCTATTCCCAAACTGGGAAACTGGAATCACCTGATTTGAAAGTGGGATAACTTCTTCATCCCAACTCCTATGAGATTTATTAAACTTCCTGGTGATTCTCCACCACTTTATGTATCCAAATCAAGCTTTTCACAAAGTGATTCATCCTGGTTTGATTGGAACGACGAAGAAGCTGTGCTATTCCCAAACTGGAAACTGGAATCACCTGATTTGAAAGTGGGATAACTTCTTCATACCAACTCCTATGAGATTTATTCAACTTCCTGGTGATTCTCCACCACTTTATGTATCCAAATCAAGCTTCTTACAAAGTGATTCATCCTGGTTTGATTGGAACGACGAAGAAGCTGTGCTATTCCCAAACTGGGAAACTGGAATCACCTGATTTGAAAGTGGGATAACTTCTTCATGCCAACTCCTATGAGATTTATTCAACTTCCTGGTGATTCTCCACCACTTTATGTATCCAAATCAAGCTTTTCACAAAGTGATTCATCCTGGTTTGATTGGAACGACGAAGAAGCTGTGCTATTCCCAAACTGGAAACTGGAATCACCTGATTTGAAAGTGGGATAACTTCTTCATGCCAACTCCTATGAGATTTATTCAACTTCCTGGTGATTCTCCACCACTTTATGTATCCAAATCAAGCTTCTTACAAAGTGATTCATCCTGGTTTGATTGGAACGACGAAGAAGCTGTGCTATTCCCAAACTGGGAAACTGGAATCACCTGATTTGAAAGTGGGATAACTTCTTCATGCCAACTCCTATGAGATTTATTCAACTTCCTGGTGATTCTCCACCACTTTATGTATCCAAATCAAGCTTCTTACAAAGTGATTCATCCTGGTTTGATTGGAACGACGAAGAAGCTGTGCTATTCCCAAACTGGGAAACTGGAATCACCTGATTTGAAAGTGGGATAACTTCTTCATCCCAACTCCTATGAGATTTATTCAACTTCCTGGTGATTCTCCACCACTTTATGTATCCAAATCAAGCTTCTTACAAAGTGATTCATCCTGGTTTGATTGGAACGACGAAGAAGCTGTGCTATTCCCAAACTGGGAAACTGGAATCACCTGATTTGAAAGTGGGATAACTTCTTCATGCCAACTCCTATGAGATTTATTCAACTTCCTGGTGATTCTCCACCACTTTATGTATCCAAATCAAGCTTCTTACAAAGTGATTCATCCTGGTTTGATTGGAACGACGAAGAAGCTGTGCTATTCCCAAACTGGGAAACTGGAATCACCTGATTTGAAAGTGGGATAACTTCTTCATCCCAACTCCTATGAGATTTATTCAACTTCCTGGTGATTCTCCACCACTTTATGTATCCAAATCAAGCTTTTCACAAAGTGATTCATCCTGGTTTGATTGGAACGACGAAGAAGCTGTGCTATTCCCAAACTGGAAACTGGAATCACCTGATTTGAAAGTGGGATAACTTCTTCATGCCAACTCCTATGAGATTTATTCAACTTCCTGGTGATTCTCCACCACTTTATGTATCCAAATCAAGCTTCTTACAAAGTGATTCATCCTGGTTTGATTGGAACGACGAAGAAGCTGTGCTATTCCCAAACTGGGAAACTGGAATCACCTGATTTGAAAGTGGGATAACTTCTTCATGCCAACTCCTATGAGATTTATTCAACTTCCTGGTGATTCTCCACCACTTTATGTATCCAAATCAAGCTTTTCACAAAGTGATTCATCCTGGTTTGATTGGAACGACGAAGAAGCTGTGCTATTCCCAAACTGGGAAACTGGAATCACCTGATTTGAAAGTGGGATAACTTCTTCATGCCAACTCCTATGAGATTTATTCAACTTCCTGGTGATTCTCCACCACTTTATGTATCCAAATCAAGCTTTTCACAAAGTGATTCATCCTGGTTTGATTGGAACGACGAAGAAGCTGTGCTATTCCCAAACTGGAAACTGGAATCACCTGATTTGAAAGTGGGATAACTTCTTCATGCCAACTCCTATGAGATTTATTCAACTTCCTGGTGATTCTCCACCACTTTATGTATCCAAATCAAGCTTCTTACAAAGTGATTCATCCTGGTTTGATTGGAACGACGAAGAAGCTGTGCTATTCCCAAACTGGGAAACTGGAATCACCTGATTTGAAAGTGGGATAACTTCTTCATGCCAACTCCTATGAGATTTATTCAACTTCCTGGTGATTCTCCACCACTTTATGTATCCAAATCAAGCTTCTTACAAAGTGATTCATCCTGGTTTGATTGGAACGACGAAGAAGCTGTGCTATTCCCAAACTGGGAAACTGGAATCACCTGATTTGAAAGTGGGATAACTTCTTCATCCCAACTCCTATGAGATTTATTCAACTTCCTGGTGATTCTCCACCACTTTATGTATCCAAATCAAGCTTCTTACAAAGTGATTCATCCTGGTTTGATTGGAACGACGAAGAAGCTGTGCTATTCCCAAACTGGGAAACTGGAATCACCTGATTTGAAAGTGGGATAACTTCTTCATGCCAACTCCTATGAGATTTATTCAACTTCCTGGTGATTCTCCACCACTTTATGTATCCAAATCAAGCTTTTCACAAAGTGATTCATCCTGGTTTGATTGGAACGACGAAGAAGCTGTGCTATTCCCAAACTGGGAAACTGGAATCACCTGATTTGAAAGTGGGATAACTTCTTCATGCCAACTCCTATGAGATTTATTCAACTTCCTGGTGATTCTCCACCACTTTATGTATCCAAATCAAGCTTCTTACAAAGTGATTCATCCTGGTTTGATTGGAACGACGAAGAAGCTGTGCTATTCCCAAACTGGGAAACTGGAATCACCTGATTTGAAAGTGGGATAACTTCTTCATCCCAACTCCTATGAGATTTATTCAACTTCCTGGTGATTCTCCACCACTTTATGTATCCAAATCAAGCTTCTTACAAAGTGATTCATCCTGGTTTGATTGGAACGACGAAGAAGCTGTGCTATTCCCAAACTGGGAAACTGGAATCACCTGATTTGAAAGTGGGATAACTTCTTCATCCAACTCCTATGAGATTTATTCAACTTCCTGGTGATTCTCCACCACTTTATGTATCCAAATCAAGCTTTTCACAAAGTGATTCATCCTGGTTTGATTGGAACGACGAAGAAGCTGTGCTATTCCCAAACTGGAAAACTGGAATCACCTGATTTGAAAGTGGGATAACTTCTTCATGCCAACTCCTATGAGATTTATTCAACTTCCTGGTGATTCTCCACCACTTTATGTATCCAAATCAAGCTTCTTACAAAGTGATTCATCCTGGTTTGATTGGAACGACGAAGAAGCTGTGCTATTCCCAAACTGGGAAACTGGAATCACCTGATTTGAAAGTGGGATAACTTCTTCATCCCAACTCCTATGAGATTTATTCAACTTTCCTGGTGATTCTCCACCACTTTATGTATCCAAATCAAGCTTTTCACAAAGTGATTCATCCTGGTTTGATTGGAACGACGAAGAAGCTGTGCTATTCCCAAACTGGAAACTGGAATCACCTGATTTGAAAGTGGGATAACTTCTTCATACCAACTCCTATGAGATTTATTCAACTTCCTGGTGATTCTCCACCACTTTATGTATCCAAATCAAGCTTCTTACAAAGTGATTCATCCTGGTTTGATTGGAACGACGAAGAAGCTGTGCTATTCCCAAACTGGGAAACTGGAATCACCTGATTTGAAAGTGGGATAACTTCTTCATGCCAACTCCTATGAGATTTATTCAACTTCCTGGTGATTCTCCACCACTTTATGTATCCAAATCAAGCTTTTCACAAAGTGATTCATCCTGGTTTGATTGGAACGACGAAGAAGCTGTGCTATTCCCAAACTGGAAACTGGAATCACCTGATTTGAAAGTGGGATAACTTCTTCATGCCAACTCCTATGAGATTTATTCAACTTCCTGGTGATTCTCCACCACTTTATGTATCCAAATCAAGCTTCTTACAAAGTGATTCATCCTGGTTTGATTGGAACGACGAAGAAGCTGTGCTATTCCCAAACTGGGAAACTGGAATCACCTGATTTGAAAGTGGGATAACTTCTTCATGCCAACTCCTATGAGATTTATTCAACTTCCTGGTGATTCTCCACCACTTTATGTATCCAAATCAAGCTTCTTACAAAGTGATTCATCCTGGTTTGATTGGAACGACGAAGAAGCTGTGCTATTCCCAAACTGGGAAACTGGAATCACCTGATTTGAAAGTGGGATAACTTCTTCATCCCAACTCCTATGAGATTTATTCAACTTCCTGGTGATTCTCCACCACTTTATGTATCCAAATCAAGCTTCTTACAAAGTGATTCATCCTGGTTTGATTGGAACGACGAAGAAGCTGTGCTATTCCCAAACTGGGAAACTGGAATCACCTGATTTGAAAGTGGGATAACTTCTTCATGCCAACTCCTATGAGATTTATTCAACTTCCTGGTGATTCTCCACCACTTTATGTATCCAAATCAAGCTTCTTACAAAGTGATTCATCCTGGTTTGATTGGAACGACGAAGAAGCTGTGCTATTCCCAAACTGGGAAACTGGAATCACCTGATTTGAAAGTGGGATAACTTCTTCATCCCAACTCCTATGAGTTTATTCAACTTCCTGGTGATTCTCCACCACTTTATGTATCCAAATCAAGCTTTTCACAAAGTGATTCATCCTGGTTTGATTGGAACGACGAAGAAGCTGTGCTATTCCCAAACTGGAAACTGGAATCACCTGATTTGAAAGTGGGATAACTTCTTCGCCAACTCCTATGAGATTTATTCAACTTCCTGGTGATTCTCCACCACTTTATGTATCCAAATCAAGCTTCTTACAAAGTGATTCATCCTGGTTTGATTGGAACGACGAAGAAGCTGTGCTATTCCCAAACTGGGAAACTGGAATCACCTGATTTGAAAGTGGGATAACTTCTTCATGCCAACTCCTATGAGATTTATTCAACTTCCTGGTGATTCTCCACCACTTTATGTATCCAAATCAAGCTTTTCACAAAGTGATTCATCCTGGTTTGATTGGAACGACGAAGAAGCTGTGCTATTCCCAAACTGGGAAACTGGAATCACCTGATTTGAAAGTGGGATAACTTCTTCATGCCAACTCCTATGAGATTTATTCAACTTCCTGGTGATTCTCCACCACTTTATGTATCCAAATCAAGCTTCTTACAAAGTGATTCATCCTGGTTTGATTGGAACGACGAAGAAGCTGTGCTATTCCCAAACTGGGAAACTGGAATCACCTGATTTGAAAGTGGGATAACTTCTTCATCCCAACTCCTATGAGATTTATTCAACTTCCTGGTGATTCTCCACCACTTTATGTATCCAAATCAAGCTTCTTACAAAGTGATTCATCCTGGTTTGATTGGAACGACGAAGAAGCTGTGCTATTCCCAAACTGGGAAACTGGAATCACCTGATTTGAAAGTGGGATAACTTCTTCATGCCAACTCCTATGAGATTTATTCAACTTCCTGGTGATTCTCCACCACTTTATGTATCCAAATCAAGCTTCTTACAAAGTGATTCATCCTGGTTTGATTGGAACGACGAAGAAGCTGTGCTATTCCCAAACTGGGAAACTGGAATCACCTGATTTGAAAGTGGGATAACTTCTTCATCCCAACTCCTATGAGATTTATTCAACTTCCTGGTGATTCTCCACCACTTTATGTATCCAAATCAAGCTTCTTACAAAGTGATTCATCCTGGTTTGATTGGAACGACGAAGAAGCTGTGCTATTCCCAAACTGGGAAACTGGAATCACCTGATTTGAAAGTGGGATAACTTCTTCATCCCAACTCCTATGAGATTTATTCAACTTCCTGGTGATTCTCCACCACTTTATGTATCCAAATCAAGCTTTTCACAAAGTGATTCATCCTGGTTTGATTGGAACGACGAAGAAGCTGTGCTATTCCCAAACTGGGAAACTGGAATCACCTGATTTGAAAGTGGGATAACTTCTTCATGCCAACTCCTATGAGATTTATTCAACTTCCTGGTGATTCTCCACCACTTTATGTATCCAAATCAAGCTTCTTACAAAGTGATTCATCCTGGTTTGATTGGAACGACGAAGAAGCTGTGCTATTCCCAAACTGGGAAACTGGAATCACCTGATTTGAAAGTGGGATAACTTCTTCATGCCAACTCCTATGAGATTTATTCAACTTCCTGGTGATTCTCCACCACTTTATGTATCCAAATCAAGCTTCTTACAAAGTGATTCATCCTGGTTTGATTGGAACGACGAAGAAGCTGTGCTATTCCCAAACTGGGAAACTGGAATCACCTGATTTGAAAGTGGGATAACTTCTTCATGCCAACTCCTATGAGATTTATTCAACTTCCTGGTGATTCTCCACCACTTTATGTATCCAAATCAAGCTTCTTACAAAGTGATTCATCCTGGTTTGATTGGAACGACGAAGAAGCTGTGCTATTCCCAAACTGGGAAACTGGAATCACCTGATTTGAAAGTGGGATAACTTCTTCATGCCAACTCCTATGAGATTTATTCAACTTCCTGGTGATTCTCCACCACTTTATGTATCCAAATCAAGCTTCTTACAAAGTGATTCATCCTGGTTTGATTGGAACGACGAAGAAGCTGTGCTATTCCCAAACTGGGAAACTGGAATCACCTGATTTGAAAGTGGGATAACTTCTTCATCCCAACTCCTATGAGATTTATTCAACTTCCTGGTGATTCTCCACCACTTTATGTATCCAAATCAAGCTTCTTACAAAGTGATTCATCCTGGTTTGATTGGAACGACGAAGAAGCTGTGCTATTCCCAAACTGGGAAACTGGAATCACCTGATTTGAAAGTGGGATAACTTCTTCATGCCAACTCCTATGAGATTTATTCAACTTCCTGGTGATTCTCCACCACTTTATGTATCCAAATCAAGCTTCTTACAAAGTGATTCATCCTGGTTTGATTGGAACGACGAAGAAGCTGTGCTATTCCCAAACTGGGAAACTGGAATCACCTGATTTGAAAGTGGGATAACTTCTTCATGCCAACTCCTATGAGATTTATTCAACTTCCTGGTGATTCTCCACCACTTTATGTATCCAAATCAAGCTTCTCACAAAGTGATTCATCCTGGTTTGATTGGAACGACGAAGAAGCTGTGCTATTCCCAAACTGGAAACTAGAATCACCTGATTTGAAAGTGGGATAACTTCGTCATGCCAACTCCTATGAGATTTATTCAACTTCCTGGTGATTCTCCACCACTTTATGTATCCAAATCAAGCTTCTTACAAAGTGATTCATCCTGGTTTGATTGGAACGACGAAGAAGCTGTGCTATTCCCAAACTGGGAAACTGGAATCACCTGATTTGAAAGTGGGATAACTTCTTCATGCCAACTCCTATGAGATTTATTCAACTTCCTGGTGATTCTCCACCACTTTATGTATCCAAATCAAGCTTCTTACAAAGTGATTCATCCTGGTTTGATTGGAACGACGAAGAAGCTGTGCTATTCCCAAACTGGGAAACTGGAATCACCTGATTTGAAAGTGGGATAACTTCTTCATCCCAACTCCTATGAGATTTATTCAACTTCCTGGTGATTCTCCACCACTTTATGTATCCAAATCAAGCTTCTTACAAAGTGATTCATCCTGGTTTGATTGGAACGACGAAGAAGCTGTGCTATTCCCAAACTGGGAAACTGGAATCACCTGATTTGAAAGTGGGATAACTTCTTCATCCCAACTCCTATGAGATTTATTCAACTTCCTGGTGATTCTCCACCACTTTATGTATCCAAATCAAGCTTCTTACAAAGTGATTCATCCTGGTTTGATTGGAACGACGAAGAAGCTGTGCTATTCCCAAACTGGGAAACTGGAATCACCTGATTTGAAAGTGGGATAACTTCTTCATGCCAACTCCTATGAGATTTATTCAACTTCCTGGTGATTCTCCACCACTTTATGTATCCAAATCAAGCTTCTTACAAAGTGATTCATCCTGGTTTGATTGGAACGACGAAGAAGCTGTGCTATTCCCAAACTGGGAAACTGGAATCACCTGATTTGAAAGTGGGATAACTTCTTCATCCAACTCCTATGAGATTTATTCAACTTCCTGGTGATTCTCCACCACTTTATGTATCCAAATCAAGCTTCTTACAAAGTGATTCATCCTGGTTTGATTGGAACGACGAAGAAGCTGTGCTATTCCCAAACTGGGAAACTGGAATCACCTGATTTGAAAGTGGGATAACTTCTTCATCCAACTCCTATGAGATTTATTCAACTTCCTGGTGATTCTCCACCACTTTATGTATCCAAATCAAGCTTTTACAAAGTGATTCATCCTGGTTTGATTGGAACGACGAAGAAGCTGTGCTATTCCCAAACTGGGAAACTGGAATCACCTGATTTGAAAGTGGGATAACTTCTTCATGCCAACTCCTATGAGATTTATTCAACTTCCTGGTGATTCTCCACCACTTTATGTATCCAAATCAAGCTTCTTACAAAGTGATTCATCCTGGTTTGATTGGAACGACGAAGAAGCTGTGCTATTCCCAAACTGGGAAACTGGAATCACCTGATTTGAAAGTGGGATAACTTCTTCATCCCAACTCCTATGAGATTTATTCAACTTCCTGGTGATTCTCCACCACTTTATGTATCCAAATCAAGCTTCTTACAAAGTGATTCATCCTGGTTTGATTGGAACGACGAAGAAGCTGTGCTATTCCCAAACTGGGAAACTGGAATCACCTGATTTGAAAGTGGGATAACTTCTTCATCCCAACTCCTATGAGATTTATTCAACTTCCTGGTGATTCTCCACCACTTTATGTATCCAAATCAAGCTTCTTACAAAGTGATTCATCCTGGTTTGATTGGAACGACGAAGAAGCTGTGCTATTCCCAAACTGGGAAACTGGAATCACCTGATTTGAAAGTGGGATAACTTCTTCATGCCAACTCCTATGAGATTTATTCAACTTCCTGGTGATTCTCCACCACTTTATGTATCCAAATCAAGCTTCTTACAAAGTGATTCATCCTGGTTTGATTGGAACGACGAAGAAGCTGTGCTATTCCCAAACTGGGAAACTGGAATCACCTGATTTGAAAGTGGGATAACTTCTTCATGCCAACTCCTATGAGATTTATTCAACTTCCTGGTGATTCTCCACCACTTTATGTATCCAAATCAAGCTTCTTACAAAGTGATTCATCCTGGTTTGATTGGAACGACGAAGAAGCTGTGCTATTCCCAAACTGGGAAACTGGAATCACCTGATTTGAAAGTGGGATAACTTCTTCATCCCAACTCCTATGAGATTTATTCAACTTCCTGGTGATTCTCCACCACTTTATGTATCCAAATCAAGCTTCTTACAAAGTGATTCATCCTGTTTGATTGGAACGACGAAGAAGCTGTGCTATTCCCAAACTGGGAAACTGGAATCACCTGATTTGAAAGTGGGATAACTTCTTCATCCCAACTCCTATGAGATTTATTCAACTTCCTGGTGATTCTCCACCACTTTATGTATCCAAATCAAGCTTCTTACAAAGTGATTCATCCTGGTTTGATTGGAACGACGAAGAAGCTGTGCTATTCCCAAACTGGGAAACTGGAATCACCTGATTTGAAAGTGGGATAACTTCTTCATCCAACTCCTATGAGATTTATTCAACTTCCTGGTGATTCTCCACCACTTTATGTATCCAAATCAAGCTTCTTACAAAGTGATTCATCCTGGTTTGATTGGAACGACGAAGAAGCTGTGCTATTCCCAAACTGGGAAACTGGAATCACCTGATTTGAAAGTGGGATAACTTCTTCATCCCAACTCCTATGAGATTTATTCAACTTCCTGGTGATTCTCCACCACTTTATGTATCCAAATCAAGCTTCTTACAAAGTGATTCATCCTGGTTTGATTGGAACGACGAAGAAGCTGTGCTATTCCCAAACTGGGAAACTGGAATCACCTGATTTGAAAGTGGGATAACTTCTTCATCCCAACTCCTATGAGATTTATTCAACTTCCTGGTGATTCTCCACCACTTTATGTATCCAAATCAAGCTTCTCACAAAGTGATTCATCCTGGTTTGATTGGAACGACGAAGAAGCTGTGCTATTCCCAAACTGGGAAACTGGAATCACCTGATTTGAAAGTGGGATAACTTCTTCATGCCAACTCCTATGAGATTTATTCAACTTCCTGGTGATTCTCCACCACTTTATGTATCCAAATCAAGCTTCTTACAAAGTGATTCATCCTGGTTTGATTGGAACGACGAAGAAGCTGTGCTATTCCCAAACTGGGAAACTGGAATCACCTGATTTGAAAGTGGGATAACTTCTTCATCCCAACTCCTATGAGATTTATTCAACTTCCTGGTGATTCTCCACACTTTATGTATCCAATCAAGCTTCTTACAAAGTGATTCATCCTGGTTTGATTGGAACGACGAAGAAGCTGTGCTATTCCCAAACTGGGAAACTGGAATCACCTGATTTGAAAGTGGGATAACTTCTTCATCCCAACTCCTATGAGATTTATTCAACTTCCTGGTGATTCTCCACCACTTTATGTATCCAAATCAAGCTTCTTACAAAGTGATTCATCCTGGTTTGATTGGAACGACGAAGAAGCTGTGCTATTCCCAAACTGGGAAACTGGAATCACCTGATTTGAAAGTGGGATAACTTCTTCATGCCAACTCCTATGAGATTTATTCAACTTCCTGGTGATTCTCCACCACTTTATGTATCCAAATCAAGCTTCTTACAAAGTGATTCATCCTGGTTTGATTGGAACGACGAAGAAGCTGTCCTATTCCCAAACTGGGAAACTGGAATCACCTGATTTGAAAGTGGGATAACTTCTTCATCCCAACTCCTATGAGATTTATTCAACTTCCTGGTGATTCTCCACCACTTTATGTATCCAAATCAAGCTTCTTACAAAGTGATTCATCCTGGTTTGATTGGAACGACGAAGAAGCTGTCCTATTCCCAAACTGGGAAACTGGAATCACCTGATTAGAAAGTGGGATAACTTCTTCATCCCAACTCCTATGAGATTTATATTAGATTTTGTGATTCTAAAGACTGATTAATTTAATCTGAGAATTAAAAGAGATTCAGATTAAGACAAGAGAGAGACTAGAGAGAGAGACTCAAAACTCCATTAATTAATACTGATGAGGGTTTAACAGTATAATAAGAGATAGCAACAAGGGATTTCGAATGTATAAGCATGTGTAGTCAAAGGACAGGCTGGAACTCCTTTTGATCACTTGGCTGTGCTTTCTCACTGCTTGCACTAGTAGAAAAAGCATCCTCTCCTTGCCATCCAGCATCATACAGGCTTCAAAAGGCTCCCTTATCCTTCCTTATCCTTCTTGGTCGAGTTTTACTCTCTTCCCTTCACAAGTTACCTCTTCTCATGCCATCCGATATTCCCAAGTTGTTACTGTGGTTAAACTAAAGTTACCACAGTAAAAAACCCAAAGTTACTGTCTACTCCAACTCTCTCCTCTCTCAATATACAACATTTATTCTCCTCATCTCAACACTCCCCTCAAGCTTGACATGTGGAACAATTCAAGCTTGGAAGGACCATGAGATCTCCCTCATTAAACCTCATTAAGGAAACCCATTGGGACAAAACCTTAATGAGAAAAAGAGTAGAGATCACATGATCAGGCTTGGTATAGACTAGCCCTTAGGCGAAGATCATGAGTCCCAACCTGATTGTATGGACTCCATTGTCTTTTGCCTTGCTGCCTTTGTGAACACATCTGCTAACTGATCCTCACTCCGAGTATAACAAGGTAGAATCACCCCAAGAATCATCATCTGCCTCACCTGTGACAATCACCTCAATGTGCTTTGTTCTCCTCATGGAACACATGAGTTTTAGATGCAATGTGGATAGCGCTTGATTATCCAATGCTTGTCATTGGCGTTGCTTGATAATCTCCAGATGCTTCAAAATCCCTTTTATCCACACTAGCTCATTTGTGAAGCTTCAGCATTGCTCTATACTCGGCCTCAGCACTGGAACAAGACACTACCTCTGCTTCTTACTCTTCCAAGTGACCAAGTTCCCACCAATGAATGTACAATAGCCTGTGGTTGATCTTCTATCTGCTCTATCACCAGCCCAATCCATCGCATCACAGTAGCCTACAACCTCAGTACTGCTTCTTGTTACATCCCATCCTACTCCAAGACCAGTAGTTCCATTCAGATACATCAAGATCCTTTCTCCCCATCCGCCATGTGCTCCTTAGGAACTTGCATGTGTTGACTGACTTGATTCACCGCAAAGCATACATCAGGTCTAGTAATGGTAAGATAAATCAACTTCCCCACTAGCTTCCTATAGACAGCTTAGGATCATGGAATGGCTTGCTATCCCAATCTCCCCCTCACTGAACCTTGTACCCATCCTCCATTGGCATCTTGGCTGTCTTTCCTCCATAGGCATCTGCTCCCTTTCATAGATCAATCACATCTTCCTTTGAGACATGAACATCCTTCCTTTGATCTGCATATCTCAATCCCAAAAAATACTTCATTTCCCCCAAGTCTTTAATCTCAAAGCTTGCCTTGAGATACTCCTTTGTAGCCTTGATGCCTTCCTTATCACTGCCTGTGATGATGATATCATCCACATACACAAGTAATACCACAATACAGATGAGGTTGATTAGGGTAAAGAGAGTGTGATCCAATTCTGACTTTCTGAACCCTCTCCCATTAGATGTAGTACTCAACTTGTTGTACCACGCCTTGAGACTGCTTGAACCATAGATAGCTTTCCTCCTCCACCTCAACACTTACCCTTCTTTCTAAGATGTTCAAGACCTGGTGGTGATGCATGTATACTTCATCTTCCCCTCTCCTTGAAGGAATGCATTCTTCACATCCATTTGCCACAAATCCCACTCAAGATTCACAGCTAAAGATAATACAATCCTGATAGTATGAAGTTTAGCCACAGGAGCAAAGGTCTCACATAGTCCTCCCATATGTCTGAGTAAATCCTCTTGCACCAACCTAGACTTGCGCCTTTCTATTCTTCCATAGGATAAAACTTGATTGTGAACACCCATTTACTAGTCACTGCCTTCTTCTTTCTTCTTTAGGCAGCTCACTCTCATACCATTTTCATTCTTAATCATGGCTCCGGACTCATCAGCAACTGAATCTCTCCACTCCTTTAAAGCCATAGCTTCTTCATATGTCCTTGGAATATAGCTCTCATCCAGCTTACTGTGAAGGCTTATATGCTCGTCGGAAACTCTGCAAGGAACACATAGCTTGAGAAGGATGCTCACAGCCTGGGCATTGTATACACTCTCGTGTTTCCCCAGTTGGAAGCATCTTCTCTTTCACCCTTGTGCTCCTCCTCAGCTCTGAACTTGTTCTTCTTGTGGCTCTTGCCCATCTTCACTTGATTGAGCACCACTCTCATTTGAACCCCATCAGATCCACTTCCTCCCAATCTCCACTAGACTGGTACCACTCTCATCTGAGCCATTAACTCTCTTTGCCCATCTCCACTAGACTGAGCACCACTCTACTTCCTGTGTCACCTCTTGATTATGCTGGTCCGGCCTGAATCTTGATTATGCACTTGCTCATGAGATTCATTCATTCCCCCTCTCCATGATCAAGAGGAGTTGTTCTTTAGCTTCACTAGTCGGATTGGAAGACTCTCTTCTTCCAGATTCCTGATCCGGGATAACCCTATCCCTAGCTTCTCCAACAGCACCCTCAGTGTTGTTGCTCTATCAGATGGAGCTTGAGACAATCCTTCAGATTTTCCCACTCCTTTTCTTCATATAACCCTTTTGATTCAATCAACTTCACTTCTCTAGATACCATCATCTCCTTGCTTTCAGGATCATAGCACTTGTATCCCTTCTGAGTGATAGAGTATCCAATGAACATAGCCTTAGTGCTCTTTGCCTCCAGCTGTTTCTCTGTTCTCCTGGACTCATGACATAGCATACACACCCAAATACCCGTAGGTGATCAATAAAAGGCTTGCTCTTATTCAGCACCTCAAATGGAGACAGATTCTTCATATCTTGGTTGGGAATCCGGTTGATGAGATAGCAAGCAGTCCTGTACAGCATTATGAGATTAAGAGATCCTTAGAGTAACAGAATAAAGAGAGTGTTTAGGAGTGATTAAGAGAAGTTTGTGAAAGATTAGGAGACTAGATAGAGCCGTTTAGTGTCTAAGAGAAAAGCATAGTGTCTAAGAGATTAGAGAGACTCAAACTGCATAATCTTCATTAGGTTGATGAGTTACAATATATAGAGAGAGCATACAAGGGTTTTCGAAATCAAGAGAAGACTAAAGCATGTGAGGTCAATCAGGAGAGGATAAGCTCATTTGGACTAGCCATTAGCTTCTCCACATGCGCGGAGTATCTGGCATCTTGGACCGAGATGCTCTTGCCTTTCCAGCTGTTCCAGCCTGTCAAGGCGCGCTCTACCTTATCCCTAAACGGTCTGATGCCTCAAGGTAAGTTCCTTCCCTTTACCTTAGTTACCGTGTTACTTGGCTGATGCAAGGTAAGTCTTGGTCGATGCTGGATGGTGGTACGGACTGTACGGCTTGTACGGCCTTGTACGGACGTCCGTACCATGCTCTCCCTAAACTCTCTCAAGCTTCCTCATCTCCTTTCCTCTTCAACTCCTTAGCTCTTCATACATATATATTCAGCTCAACTCAACACTCCCCCTCAAGCTTAGCTTTGTATAAGTCTAAGCTTGGACAGCCACAAGATCTTCCTCATTAAAAACCTCACCAAAGAAAACCCAATGGGATAAAACTTTGATGAGGGAAAAGAGTAAAGACCTTGCAGCTAAGGGGATTAGCTCCTTCTCTTCCCAAGATCAATGAGGCCCAACCTGATGTGAATGGACTCCATTGTCTTCTGTCTTGCAGCCTTGGTGAACACATCCGCTAGCTGATCTTCACTCCTTGTGTAACATGGCAAGATCACCCCTAGCACAATCATCTGCCTCACCTTGTGACAATCAACTTCAATGTGCTTGGTCCTCTCATGAAACACCGAGTTGGATGCAATGTGGATGGCAGCTTGATTGTCACAATGCATTGTCATTGGAGTTGCTTGATCGATCTCCAAGTGCTTCAAGATGCCTTTGATCCATACCAACTCGTTGGTGAGCTTCAGCATGGCTCTATACTCGGCTTCTGCACTTGAACATGACACTACCTTCTGCTTCTTGCTCTTCCAAGTCACCAAGTTGCCTCCAATGAATGTGCAATAGCCTGTGGTTGATCTCCTGTCTGCTCTATCACCAGCCCAATCCGCATCACAATATCCCACCACTTCAGTGCTTCCATTGCAGCCCATCCATACTCCTTGATCAGGTGAGCCGTTGAGATACATCAAGATCCTCTCCACCATGTGCCAGTGATGTTCCTTAGGCACTTGCATGTGTTGACTCACCTGATTCACAGCAAAGCAGATGTCAGGTCTAGTTATAGTAAGATAAATCAATTTGCCAACTAGTTTTCTATAGAGTTTAGGATCCTGATAAGGTTTGCTGTCTTCAATCTCCCCCTCTCGTGGGACTTTGTAGCCATCCTCCATAGGCATCCTTGCTGTCTTGCCTCCATAAGCACCTGCACCTTTCAAAAGATCAAGTGTATATTTCCTTTGGGACATGAACAAACCTTCCTTGGATCTACATATCTCAATTCCAAGGAAGTATTTCATTTCTCCCAAGTCTTTAATCTCAAACATGGATTTAAGAAACTCCTTGGTTGCTATGATACCTTCCTTATCACTCCCTGTGATAATGATATCATCAACATACACAAGGAGAGCAATCATACCTGAGGGAGTCGTGAGAGTGAAGAGAGTGTGATCTAGTTCAGACTTCTTGAAGCCTCGGCCATTCAGAGTAGTGCTCAACTTGTTGTACCAAGCCCTTGGTGATTGCTTCAGTCCATAGATGGCTTTCTTCAATCTCAGTACATTCCCACTCTTTACTAAGTGTTCAAGGCCTGGAGGTGGATGCATATACACTTCATCCTCAAGTTCACCTTGTAGAAACGCATTCTTCACATCCATTTGCCATAACCCCCATCCAAGATTCACAGCCAAGCTTAGTACAATCCGGATTGTGTGGAGTTTAGCTACTGGTGCAAAGGTTTCTATGTAATCTTCTCCATAAGTTTGAGTGAACCCTCTTGCAACTAGTCTTGACTTCTTCCTCTCAACCTTCCATCCGCTTTGTACTTGATTGTGAATATCCATCTACTAGTCACAGCCTTCTTCCCTTTTGGTAACTCACTCTCATACCATGTATCATTCTTGATCATCGCTCCTGCCTCATCTCCAACTGATTCCTTCCATTCTTTATCTTTCATTGCTTCTTCATAGCTTCTTGGGATGTGATTCTCATCCAAGTTTACCATGAACGCGCAATGTGCTTCTGGATATTGAGCAAAGGAGCACACGGCTTGAGAAGGATGCTCCACAGCTTGGGCATTGTAGTACACTCTCGTGTTTACCCAACTGGAAGGATCCTTCCTTATCCTTGTACTCCTTCTTAGTGGCTGCACAACTGGTTCTTCTTCCTGTTGTTCTTCTACCACTTCATCTTGAGAAGGTGTTTGTGTCACACCATGATCATGTCCATGACCATCCGAGCCTATGCTCTCTTCTCCTTCATTCTCTACTCCTCCTTCATCTTGGTTGGCCTCTTGCATAGGCTCCTCATGCTCCTCTCCTCCCTCATGATCAAGGTGGGATGGTGAACCAACTTCAGGAGGTGTAGTTGCGTGATTCCTCGGATCCTGGGATGTACTGATTCCAAGACCTTCAAGAATGATCCGCAAGGTGGTGGCCTTGTCTGATGTTAAGTCCTTCAGGTCTTCTTGATTCTTTTCTTCATAGTATCCTCTATCTTCCAAGAACTTCACATCTCTAGATACAAGAACTCTCCTTGCTATAGGATCATAGCATTTGTATCCTTTCTGTGTAGCTGAGTATCCTATGAACACAGCCTTAGTGCTTCTTGCTTCTAGCTTGTTGATCATCTCTCCTGGTTTGAGGACAAAGCATAGGCATCCAAAGACTCGCAAGTAATCAAGAGCTGGCTTGTACCTGTTCAGAACTTCAAATGGAGCCTTCTCATTCAGAACTTTGGTTGGAGTTCTGTTTATCAGGTAACAAGCAGTGGCAACCGCATCACTCCAAAATCTCTTTGGAACATTACTCTGAAACATAAGTGACCTTGCCACTTCCATGAGATGCCTATTCTTCCTCTCAGCCACTCCATTTTGCTGTGGAGTATAAGGACAGCTTGTTTGATGTAGAATCCCATGTTGTGATAGGTGTTGCTTGAATGCATGACTCGTGTACTCTCCTCCATTATCTGATCTCAAAATTTTAATCTTAGCATGATAATGGTTAGTTACATAAGTTTGAAAATTCCTAAATGCATCAAGTACCCTATCTTTGGTCTGAATTAAGGTTAACCAGGTGTATTTGGATTTTTCATCAATGAATGTGACAAAATACTTATAACTATCTCTAGATAAGCAAGGGGCAGTCCATACATCTGAATGAATTAGATCAAAGCAATTATCATAAACAGTAGTAGACTTTTGAAACACAGTTCTACAATGCTTGCCTAAAATGCAAGCTTCACAATCCTTATTCTCAAACACAACACCTGGTACCATTAAGTTCAAAGCTTTAACATGAGGGTGTCCTACTCTAGCATGCCACAATGCATTTTTATTCAACAAAGAAGCAGAAGTAAACGAGCAACTATAATCAGGAACAGAAGTGAGTTCTTCAAGCATATAGAGATCTCCCTTAGTCACCCCTTTCCCAATCAACCTGCTGCTCTCAATATCCTGAAACTTCACATCATTAGGACTAAAGATAACATTGCATTGTAAATCATTAGTACATTCTTCACTGATAATAGTTTGATGTGAATTCAGGCATGTAAAAAGCTCTAGATTCTTTGTTAAACAGCTTAAGCTTTCCTATTCCTCTAATGGGTATCTTATCCCCATTTGCTATCATCACATGCCCATGTGTAGGTTCTATATCCTTAATCAAGTTTTCATCACTTATCATATGATGTGATGCACCAGAATCAACAATCAATGGTTTACCTACTCGTTTAGCATTATGGCATAGATTACTAAGTGATGAATGCATCTTATCAGTTCTAGCAATGTAAGCATGCCTATACTCATTCCTAGCTTCTAACCGTTCTACTAGTTCTCTAATCAAGTGATCATCCTTATATGCAATCATAGAAGCTCCAAAGGAATAACCGTAAGTGTTACCGTTTTCCTTTAGCATTTTGAAGAGGGCATCAAGGTCTGATCTCTTGATGTAGTCATCATTGCTGCGGGAGCTTGAGGCGCCTGTGTAAGCCACCAGAGACTTCCCATTCCCATCATTGCCTCCAAGCCCATCCACTTCACTGATCTTGCTGGTGCCAGCTCCGCTTGAACCTTCAGTCACATTTGCCCTTCCCTCACGCTCCTTCATGAACTTGGCCGGCTTGAGGTGTGGGTGCAGTATCCAGCATTGGCTCTTCTTATGACCATGCTTCTTGCAATGATCACAGTTGCCATTGAACTTCCTGTCCTCGTACTTCCCGTGAGATGCCTTGTTTGCTTGTGGAGCCTCGGTTGAATCCTCATGAGCTGCTTGATTGGCAAGAGAGAGCTCCCCTTTCCTCCAAACAAACCCATGGATCCCTGCTCCCTTTGGATTTGTGCACACACCTCCTCAAGGTCCGGAAGCTTGTCTGACCTTAACATGTGCTGGATGAGCTGGGTGTAGGCCGGTTTCAGTGTGAGAAGCAGCCCAAAGACCTTGTCTTGCTCGCGCCTCTCATTCAGCTGATCTGGATCAGTTGTGCTCGGCCTCAGCATCTCCAGCTCTGACCATAAGGACCTGAACCTCCCCAAGTGCTTAGTGAACTCCATGTCCTCTTGTGCAAGACGGTTGATCGCTAGCTTCACTTCAAACACACGGCTGAGGTTGGAAGTGTTCCCATACACCTTCTTCAGCGTGTCCCACAGCTCCTTGGCTGATTCACAGTAGCTGTAGGCATCCAAGATAGCTGGGTCCAAGGATGCGTGTAGAACCGTCATCACCAGCATGTCTTCTTGTTGCCATTTCTCCACAGCCGCTTCATTGGAGACCTCTTCTTGATCTCCTCCCTGAGTAATGAGTTTCGGAGCCTCCCCTGTTGTGATGTGCCCCCCACAAACCCTTACTTCCCACAGCAGTCTTCACCATCCGAGACCACACAAGGTAGTTGCTACCTTTGAAAGTAACCGCTACCTTCATCCTCATGTTCATCCCATGTTCCATCTTTGCTTGACTTGAAAACTTGGATCTTGGATTTCGTACACACCAACCTTGAGTCTAGAATCACGCAAACCAACAGAACGTAGCACAGCTTCAACTAGAACGGACCACAGCTTCAACACCTTCAAGACTACTCGCGTGTAGCTTCAAAGACGTTTAGCTTGTAACTCTCTAAAGATCAAACCCCAGATTCAAATGAACCTGGCTCTGATACCATATGAGATTAAGAGATCCTTAGAGTAAACAGAATAAAGAGAGTGTTTAGGAAGTGATTAAGAGAAGTTTGTGAAAGATTAGGAGACTAGATAGAGCCGTTTAGTGTCTAAGAAAAAGCATAGTGTCTAAGAGATTAGAGAGACTCAAACTGCATAATCTTCATTAGGGTTGATGAGTTACAATATATAGAGAGAGCATACAGGGTTTTCGAAATCAAGAGAAGACTAAGCATGTGAGGTCAATCAGGAGAGGATAAGCTCATTTGGACTAGCCAATTAGCTTCTCCACATGCGCGGAGTATCTGGCATCTTGGACCGAGATGCTCTTGCCTTTCCAGCTGTTCCAGCCTGTCAAGGCGCGCTCTACCTTATCCCTAAACGGTCTGATGCCTCAAGGTAAGTTCCTTCCCTTTACCTTAGTTACCGTGTTACTTGGCTGATGCAAGTAAGTCTTGGTCGATGCTGGATGGTACGGACTGTACGGCTTGTACGCCTTGTACGGACGTCCGTACCATGCTCTCCCTAAACTCTCTCAAGCTTCTCATCTCCTTTCCTCTTCAACTCCTTAGCTCTTCATACATATATATTCAGCTCAACTCAACAAGCATCTCCCCAAAACGTTTTGGGACATTTGCATGAAACATCATCGACCTAGCAACCTCCATCAAGTGCCTATTCTTCCTCTCAGCTACACCATTCTGCTGTGGTGTGTAGGGACAACTGGTCTGATGCAATCCCATGCTTGGCTAGATGACTCTTGAAGGCATTGCTGATGTATTCACCTCCATTGTCTGATCTCAGTACCTTCACAGTAGCATTGTATTGATTAGATACATATGCTTGGAAGTTCATAAACGCTTCTAGCACCTTATCTTTAGATGGAAGCAATGTGAGCCATGTATACTTAGACTTCTCATCAATGAATGTTACAAAGTATTTATGCTGTCTCTAGACATGCATGGAGCGGTCCACACATCCGAGTGAACTAGATCAAAGCAATGCTCATAAGTTAGTCTTAGATGTTGGGAAAACAGTCCTACAATGCTTTCCTAATATGCATGCTTCACAATCCAGTGTTGAATGACATATTAGGGATTATCAATTCAATGGCACGAGCATGAGGATGTCCTAATCTAGCATGCCAAGTATACTATCAATCTTCTCAGCAGTACTAACTCAAGCAAATAGAATCAAAGGATTAGAGGTCTTAGCCAAGTCGAGGTGGTATAGCTGATTCTTGCTGTCTCCTCTGCAATGACTCTCCCAGTCTTCAAATCTTGAAACTCAACTTCATCAGTCTGAATACTACTTGACAATCAAGATCAATGGTAGCTTTCTTCACAGATATAGATTTGAAGTGAACTGAGGCATGTAGAAGGCAGCCGTGTCCTCTCAAACATCTGAGCTTTCCACTCCTTCTATTGGGATCATAGCACCATTAGCTATCCTAACACTCCCTGTTGCAGCCTTGATCTCACTTATAAGCCTCCTATCACTGATCATATGATGACTTGCTCCAGAATCAATCACCATGGGTTTAGAAGCTCCGGATTGTATAGCATGCTTCTTGCTTGCTGCTAAGGCTTGTACATGTTCCATGAACACTCTCCTTCCTTCCTGGTGATGCGATCATCAGCTCCACTCCCTTTCTCCTGCTCTCTTAACACCCCACTGTCTTCTACTGATTCCCCCATGTAGGCGAGTAAGAACACTCTCCCACAACTCTCTTCCTAC